>NC_026000.2:74856120-74869457 GCF_000442705.2 Elaeis guineensis
TCCATTTAAACCCGTCCTCCCCCCTTCAGGCGTCCTACTCCATTTCTGAGTTTCGCTGGTGTCTGTCTTCTCTTCAAGAGCCTTGCTCTAGTGAACGTCTTCTCGAGCCGTAGGTGCCTCCCATTTCTCATCCCCCAGGTCCTCAGAGCAACATAGGTTAGTGCCAACCTTCTTCTCTCCGCCTAGGGGCTTCTCCTCTCTTCATTACTTTTGTGCCTCCCTCTGAGTTAGCCTTCGGCGTCTCATTCCCCTTTCGGTCTGTCTTTTTAGGGTCCTTAGGCTCTCCCTCCGAAACAGTTCAAAATGTCCTCTGACTCTTCTGCTCCTGGCAGTTCCGAGAGTTCCTCTGCTCAAACCCCCAGGTCCCTGTCTTTGCGGACGAGCTCGCATCCGGGGCTGGTCTCGCCCGGTTTTCGCACCGGGCGTAATTCCATGCTCGTCGACTCCGGATGAACTCCTTCTGATAAGGGTTCGGTATGGGGTTCCTCCGGAGTACGCCTGGAGCTACCTGGCCCCTCTGACCGGGCCAGCGCTCCCCCACCCGGTCGCTTCTGTTTGTATTTGGAGGCATTTCGTGTCGGAGAAGCTGGAGTCGGGGAAGCCGTGGTCGCCGTCGGGACTGCAAGGGAAGTCTAAACCGGAGGTGGGGTTGCTCCGGCAAGACCCTCCGACGCTCAAGTCAGTTCTCTGCCTCAACAAGAATGGAGTGCTCGAACGGAGAATTTAGCAGAGTTTTGAGATAAGAGATGAGCTTAAAGAATAACGTATCTGGGTCCCCCTTCTATAGGAGGAGGAGGCAACGGATTGATGGCGACGTTTGTAACCGTCTGGTAGTGGGCCGCCCATGGTCAGGGGAATTAATTGCAAAGGATAGTGGAGTAGACGCGTGGCCATCACCGTGGCTCACCACGTGGAATCTGTTACGAGGGGTGGAGCAGCGTCCGTTGTCGTGACTCGCCAGCGGATGGGAGAATCGCATGGAATCCGTCGCAGGAGGTGGAGCAGGTTCGTGGCCATTATTGTGGCCTACCAGGGGGTAGTGGAGCTGTGCGGAATCTGCCACAGGAAGTGGAGCAGGGTGGCGATGGTTACTGCGGCCTGTCAGGGAATGATGGAACTACGCGGAGTCTGCCACAGGAAGTGGAGCAGGGTCGTGGCCGTTTTGGTGGCCTGCCAGGGGGCGCGGATCTGTTGATTGAAGCTCGACAGCGGTCGGAGCCCGATTTCTGTAGAGGTCTGGGAGAGGTCCTCCTGGCAGTTGGGGTCGTGGGTGGAGCCCGACTTCCGGGGGAGTCCGGGCGGAGCCCTCTCGGAGCTGAAGTTGCGGGCGGAGCCCGACTCCCGTAGGAGTCCGGGCGGAGTCCTCAGCAGCCATTGTTGAGGATGGAACCCGGCTCCCATAGGAGTCCGGGCGGAGTCTGCTTGCGGCTGCAGTCGTTGGCGTCGAAGATGAAGCCCGGCTCCCTTAAGAGTACGGGCGAAGTCCTCCAGCAATTAAAATTAAAGGCGAAGTCCGGCTCTCGTAGGAGTCCGGATGGGGCTTACCAGCGGTTGGTGCTGAGGACGAAGCCCGGCTCCCGTAGGAGCCCGGTCAGAGCTGTGCTATGGTTGGTGTTGGCGGTGGAGCCCGGCTCCCGTGGGAGTCCGGGCGGAGCTGTGCTGCTGTCGGTGGTGGAGCCCGGCTCCCATAGGAGTCCGGGCGGAGCTGTTCTGCTGTCGATGGCGGAGCCCGACTCCCGTAGGGCCCGGACGGAGCTGTGCTGCAATCAAAGTTAAGGGTGAAGTCCGGCTCTCGTAGGAGTCCGAATGGAGCTTACCAGCAGTTGATACTGAGAGCGGAGCCCGGCTCCCGTAGGAGTCCGGGTGGAGCTGTTCTGATGTTGCGGCGGAGCCCGGCTCCCGTAGGAGTCCGGGCGGAGCTGTTCTGATGTTGCGACGGAGCCCGGCTCCCGTAGGAGTCCGGGTGGAGCTGTTCTGATGTTGCGGCGGAGCCCGGCTCCCGTAAGAGTCCGGGTGGAGCTGTTCTGATGTTGCGCGGAGCCCGACTCTCGTAGGAGTCCGGGTGGAGCTGTTCTGATGTTGCGGCGGTGGAGCCTGGCTCCCGTAGGAGTCCGGGCGGAGCTGTGCTGCTGTCGATCCCGCCGAGGGTTTCGGCTGTGGGTATTTTATACCCAACACCAGTACCCCTACTTTCGAGTTTGAATTTCAAATGAAGGAAGTACAAAGAGAGAGAGAGACACAGCCAGACCCGTCCCTTCGAATCCTGCGCACCGCCGCCTCCAGATATTTTGGCATTAAATGAGCGCGTGCCGGAGTCTTTTCGAATTGGAGCGGTACGAGGGGATGCTTCAAAAATCCCATAGGTACACTGGCCTAGGTACGATGCAATTGTGATCCTGCCAACCGCCAGCCGCTTTTAGCCGTCTGCCAGGGGGAGTGGAACACGTGTCGGATGTGGACTGGCCAGGGGGATTCGCGATCATTATGGCACCGGATCCCAGGGTCTATTTAAACCCGTCCTCCCCCCTTCAGGCATCCTACTCCATTTCTGAGTTTTCACTGGTGTCTGTCTTCTCTTCGAGTGCCTTGCTCTAGTGAACGTCTTCTCGAGCCTTAGGCGCCTCCCATTTCTCATCCCCCAGGTCCCTCAGAGCAACATAGGTTAGTGCCAACCTTCTTCTCTCCGCCTAGGGGCTTCTTCTCTCTTCATTACTTTTGTGCCTCCCTCCGAGTTAGCCTTCGGCGTCTCGTTCCCCTTTCGGTCTGTCTTTTTAGGGTCCCTTAGGCTCTCCCTCCGAAACTGTTCAAAATGTCCTCTGACTCTTCTGCTCCCGGCAGTTTCGAGATTTCCTCTGCTTCAAACCCCCAGGTCCCTGTCTCTGCGGACGAGCCCACGTCTGGGGCTGGGTCTCGCCCGATTTTTGCACCGGGCCCAATTCCATGCTCGTCGACTCTGGATGAACTCCTTCTGATAAGGGTTCGGTATGGGGTTCCTCTTGAGTACGACCTGGAGCTACCTGGCCCCTCTGACCGGGCCAGCGCTCCCCCATCCGGTCGCTTCTGTTTGTATCAGGAAGCATTCCGTGCCGGACTCCGGCTTCCGCTTCCTGTCTTCGTTGCCGCCTTCTTCCGCTTCTTAGACATTTCTCTCACCTCCGTGGCCCCGAATTCCTTTAGATTCTTGATAGGGTTTCTGTCTCTCTGCCACATAGCCGAGGTCCAGCCATCCCTCTCCTTGTTCAGGCATTTTTACACCTTCAAACGCCATCCTTCAGTGAAGGACTGGTGGTACTTCTCCCCCCAGTTTGGTAAGAAGGGGTTGCTGAAGGGCGCCCCTTCTTCGATTCACAATTCGAAGGGGAAATTTCTCTTTGTCTACTGCCCGACCCTGGAACTGGGCCTGCCCCCTTGGGGGTCTCTGAGGGATTCCGTCCGTCGGGCTCCCAGCCTGGGAGAGGACGACCTCCAGGCCGCCCAGAAGCTTCTAAGTTATCCCGCTCCTTCCCTTCCTAATCTTCTGAAGGAGCAGCTTCTTTTCAACATCGGCCTAAGCACTCAGGATCCAGCAAGTACTTATCTTTTCTTTTCTTGCCTCCTTCTTCTTCTCTTTATTTTTTCCTTCCCGCTCCTTTCTTTCCCTTTCTTTCTCTCTTCTTTTCTCTTTTTTTTTTTTTTTTTTTTTTTTTTGACTCTGGACTGATCGGTATCGCTTCTTCTTTCTTTTTTCTTTTTCTCTCTTTTCTTCTCTTTTTTTTTCTCTTTTTTTTTTTTTTTAGCAATGGACGTCGAAGCCACGCGGATGCTCGCCAAGGGCATGAGAGCTCAGAAGAGGAAGGGTGCGACGGCCTCCGGATCGGCGAAGAGGGCCAGGGCGGAGGAGACGAGCTTGGCTGCGCCCGTCCAGGCGACATCGGCCATCGACATTCCTTCGGATGCCGAGCCAGCGGCCCCCCAGGCTTCCTCAAGGAGCCCGCCGACTGGGGCCCCCGTTCTGGGGGCTCGCCCCACGGAGGCGCCCGCCGCGGGGAGGAGGAGGAAATCGGTGGCTCGCAGGGTGAGCAGCCACCGAGCTGCTGCAGACGAGTCCGTCTGCTCCGAGGGGGGATCAGAGAACCCCTTTAATGACAAGGACTTGATCAGGCGGCTGCTCGATGGCTGCATCCTGTCCGATGTTGTGGAGAGGATCGACCGCGTCGATCCCGAGCAGCGGGCTTGGGACTCTTTGGGGTCCTTCCTTGAGGTAAACGAATGTTTATTTGCATGGTCACTCGGCCTTTGTTGTAATTCTCTATCCATCCTTGCAGATTGGGCACCAGCTCTTCGCCTATGTCGAGGTGACGAGCCGCATGAGAAGGGACCTCCTTCAGGCGGAGGAGCGCTGCCAGGCCGAGGTTGCTTGCCTCCAAGCGAAGATGGCCGAAGTATCCGCCCTCCAGGAGGCCCTGGAGAGAGAGAGGCAAGCCTGGGAAGAGGAGAGACAAGCCCGGGAGGAGGAGAGACGAATCTTGGAGGAGTCGGCGAGGAAGGCGGAGGCCGAGGTGCCCATTTGGCCGAGCAAACTCTGATTCTGGTCTCGGAGGCCAGGGCCCTTGTGGTGGAGGAGTTCAAGGTCTCCACGGAGATGAGGGAACTGAACGTCCAGTTCGGCCAGGAGGCGTTCACTAAGGGGTTCAAGCTCTGCCAAGAGAAGGTGGCCAGCAGATACCCCGACCTCGATCTTGGCTTTCTTGAGGAGTCTGAAGATGAGGCCGGCCCTTCGTTCGTCGCTACCGCAGTCGCACCCCCCGCGCCGAGCTCTCCACCTCCTGCCCCTGAGGTCTGAGACCTCCGATCTTGTGCCCTTATTTTGTCGCCATATTTCCTTTCTGTTTGTCTTCAAAATTATTCAATCAATAAAGTCGAATTTCTTGTTGTGGATGGCCTCTCCTTCCCCCTCCTCCTCCTTTCTGCCTTTCTTCTTGAAATGAGCCGGTCTTTGATGTTTCCACCTCCCGATGGCAGTGCCCTGCTGAAGCACTTCCCTTGCCCTTGGGGGTCCCGCTGAAGTCAACTATCCAGCGGCTGAAAAAGGAGGTCCTCCACCTGACGAAGAACTTGAAGAAGTCGGAGGGCGAGCTCTGCAAGTCGAGAAAATGCCATTCCGAAGCCGCCGCTGAGGCCGCCCACTTCAGGAGTCTCCAAGTGAAGGCAATCATGGATTACAGCCAGAGGAAGGCGAACTTCACAAAGGAGCTCGAGGAATGTAAGAAGAGCGCCAGCGACCGAACTTGGGCTCAAGAAGTCAGGATCAGCGCCCTTAAGGTGGAGCTATCAGCTGCGAAGAGGAAGATCGGCCAGCTGGAAGGAAACTCATCCCGGCTCCTGGCACGGGTTGATGATGAACAGAAGTGGTCGCAGAAGGTCTCCGACCTCCAGAAGCAGCTTCAAGACGCTGAGATGAGCCACGACATGCAGCGGGCCAGCTGGCGCCGGCAAGTGGAAGAGCACAAAGGGAGATTTCGGCAGGCGGCGGATGAGGTTGTTCGTCTCCAGAGGTAGCTGGTTACTAGGGCGCAGCTTACTACCGCCCAAGATACCGAAGAGCTCCAAGCCCTGAGAGGAACTGTCGAAGGGATTTCTGTCTCCCTTGGAGAGAAGACAGCCGAGCTTCAACAAGTGAAAATCCAACTGGCGCTTGAGTGGAAGGCCGTCGCAGACGCAGAGGCGGAGTCCGAAGTTCTGCGGAAGCGGTGTCGAGAAGCGGAGGCTGAGAGCCGGCAACTTCGTCAGGTGCTCCAGGATACACTGCGGAAGAAGGAAAAACTAGAAGAAGCAGTGGAGAACCTGAGGCAGTCCTGGTTGAGGGATGGAGGTGATAACCCTAGGTCGGAGGGAGCGGGGCCTCCTTAGAGCTCTTTTGTAGTCACCCCCTTTTTTCTTCTTTTTTTTTGTCCTTTTGTCCTTCTTTCCCTGGCCGTCCCGGCCCTGTAGTACGTATATCGAAATGAAAAAAAAGTGCTTTGTGTTACCTTGTCCACGCGTAGTACTGATATTGTCGTCCGTTGACCCTTTCTTGTCGTTTGGCTTGTTTGACGTAGATGCCGTCGTGGGAGGGGGCTCTTTCCTTCCATCCGACCTTGTCATGCGGTCGAGTCTCGCCACCATTTTTAACCCTTGCTGCCGAAGTAGCAGATGGAGCCCGGCTTCCGTAGGAGTCCGGGCGAAGTCTTCCTTGGCGCGGAACCCGGCTCCGTAGGAGTCCGGGTGAAATCTTCCTTGGCGGCGGAACCCGGCTCCCGTAGGAGTCCGGGGTGAAGTCTTCCTTGGCGGCGAACCGGCTCCCGTAGGAGTCTGGGTGAAGTCTTCCTTGGCGGCGGAACCTGGCTCCCGTAGGAGTCTGGGTGAAGTCTTCCTGGCGGCGGAACCCGGCTCCCGTAGGAGTCCGGGTGGAGTCTTCCTTGGCGGCGGAACCCGGCTCCCGTAGGAGTCCGGGTGAAATCTTCCTTGGCGGCGGAACCCGGCTCCCGTAGGAGTCCGGGTGAAGTCTTCCTTGGCGGCGGAACCGGCTCCCGTAGGAGTCCGGGTGAAGTCTTCCTTGGCGGTGGAACCCGGCTCCCGTAGGAGTCTGGGTGAAGTCTTCCTCGCGGCGGAACCCGGCTCCCGTAGGAGTCCGGGTGAAGTCTTCCTCGGCGGCGGAACCCGGCTCCCGTAGGAGTCCGGGTGGAGTCTTCCTTGGGGCGGAACCCGCGGAACCCGGCTCCCGTAGGAGTCCGGGTGAAGTCTTCCTTGGCGGCGGAACCCGGCTCCCGTAGGAGTCCGGGTGAAGTCTTCCTCGGCGGCGGAACCTGACTCCCGTAGGAGTCTGGGTGAAGTCTTCCTCGGCGGCGGAACCCGGCTCCCGTAGGAGTCTGGGTGAACTCTTCCTCGGTGGTGGAACCCGGCTCCCGTAGGAGTCCGGGTGAAATCTTCCTTGGTGGCAGAACCCGGCTCCCGTAGGAGTCCGGGTGAAGTCTTCCTCGGCGGCGGAACCCGGCTCCCGTAGGAGTCCGGGTGAAATCTTCTTTGGTGGCGGAACCCGGCTCCCGTAGGAGTCCGGGTGAAGTCTTCCATTTTGCTCGAGCCGGCACGAGGTTCTCCTCTCGTTACTAGCCTGGCTTGTGGGGACGCGTCAGGGCGCTGTAAGGCCTTTCCCCCCTCCGGTCTAAAAGAACCGGGCCTTCAACTTCGCTCATGTCAGGACGAGGTTCTCCTCCTGTTCCTGACATGGCCGTGGGGGCACATTAGGGTGTTGCAAGGCCTCTCCCCCCATCCGATCTAAAAGAACCGGGCCTTTGACTTTGCTCAAGTTAGGGCGAGGTTTTCCTCCTGTCCCTAACAGGGCTGTGGGGGCACATTAGGGCGTTGTAAGGCCTCTCCCCCATCCGATCTAAAAGAACCGGGCCTTTGACTTTGCTCAAGTTAGGGCGAGATTTTCCTCCTGTCCCTAACTGGGCTGTGGGGCACATTAGGGCGTTGTAAGGCCTCTCCCCCCATCCGGTCTAAAAGAACCGGGCCTTTGACTTTGCTCATGCCAGGACGAGGTTCTCCTCCTATTCCTGGCATGGCTGTATTTTTGGCGGGATCCTACCCAGTCATAATACATCCACGCTAGGTGGGAGGGACACGTTAGGCAAAAAGAAAAGTAGATTCAAGGCGAAATAGTGAGTGATACATTTACAGTTTTCCCGCTCCTCCTTGAGGCCCTCCGGTGATGGAGTCGATGGTCCCGATGGGAGGTCGGTCCCCGGGTTGCTCCTCCCTTTTCTGCGGTTCAGGCGGCGGGAGGGCTCTTGGCCGGTCTCCTCTACCCTCAGGCCTGCGGCGGATGAATCTGTCGAGTCGACCTCGCCGAATGAGCTCCTCGATCTCGTCCTGGAGCTGGATGCATTCCTCTGTGTCGTGGCCGTAGTCGTGGTGGTAGAGGCAGAACTTGTTGGGGTTGCGCTTCCCGGGGTGTGTGCGCATCCTCTCCAGCCTAGGGAGCTGCTCCCTGACCTCCATCAGTACCTGGGCCTTCGAGGCGTTGAGGGGGGCGTAGTTGCGGAATTTCCCTGGTGGGGAACCCCGTCGAAACCTATTGTCCGGGCTTCTCTGCCTGCGTGCCCGAGGTGGAGTGTGGGCACGCTTATGTCCAGGAGGGGATCGAGAGCGAGGCCGGGCTTCCTTTGGCCTCTTCTCAACTGCGGGTTTACTCGAATCTCCCGCCTGACGCTCCCTTGCTGTCTCTTCTCCTTCATCTTGAAGGCTTCTTCCGCTCGGGCGTATCCCTCAGCCCGAGCCAGTAAATCGGCAAAATCCCTGGGGTACTTCTTCTCTAGGGAGTACAAAAGATCATTCTTCTGAAGGCCACCTTTCAGGGCGGCCATGGCAACTGACTGGTCCAAGTTCCGGACCTCCAACGCCGCGATGTTGAAGCGGTTGACGTAGGCCC
The DNA here is from genome assembly GCF_000442705.2 of Elaeis guineensis. Taxonomy (NCBI): domain Eukaryota; kingdom Viridiplantae; phylum Streptophyta; class Magnoliopsida; order Arecales; family Arecaceae; genus Elaeis; species Elaeis guineensis. The sequence continues at coordinate 74,864,570 of NC_026000.2, forward strand.
GTATGGACTCCCCTTCCCTCTGCTTGATGTTGATGAGGGACTCCGAACCCTTCCGGGGATGCCGACTGCTGACAAAATGGGCCACAAATTGGTGGCTCATTTGATTGAAGGAAAATATGGTATCCGGCTTCAGAGCCGAGTACCAGTTCCTTGCTGCTCCCTTCAAAGTAGACGGGAAAGCCCGACACAAGATGGCGTCGGGAGCACCGTGAAGCAGCATCATCGTTCGGAAGGCCTCCAGATGATCAACCGGGTCCGACGTCCCGTCGTAGCTTTCGAACTGGGGAAGCTTGAAGTTCGACGAGATCGATTCCTGCATAATCATTTGGGAGAAGGGAGGGTCAGTGCAAATATCCTCACCATAAGCGGGAGGCACGTGGCGGAGTTCTTCGATCCGCCGGTTCATCTCCTGGAGCCTCCGGTCCAGGAAATCCTCTCGACTTCGAGTCTCAAGGGTCCTTTGGCAGAACGGGGACAGGGATCTTCCAGGGGTGGAGTCGTGGTCCGATTGAGGGCTCTCTACCCTCGGATTCACCTTCCCGGGAAGGACGGGGTGGCTGGCCCAGGTGGCCTACCCCGCCGTCGGGTTCTAGCATTCTGGAGATGCCCCCTCTGGATGCGTCGACGCCTATGGTTGCTGCTGCTGCATTGCTTGTACGGCTTCGACGAGGCCTTTGACCTACTGCGCCAGCAAGTCAAACTGCTCCACGCTGATCGCCGCCGCCAGAGGGGGAGGAGGAGGAGGCTGAGAAATGGGAGGGGAGGTCGGAGCCTGAGATCTGGCCGCGGAGGCCGTGGACCGCCGGGTGGACGCCTTGCGCGGAGGCATCGAGTGTCGATCTCGCGGGGAGGATTAGGAGTGGATGACGGAGAAACGGTCGGAGGCGGCTCCGTTGAACACTCCTTTAAGAACAAGGGTGCTGCGAAGGCACAGACCCTTCCTCTAGCGCCAATCCTGTTGGTGCAAAAATCTGCTTGCGTCGGAGAAGCTGGAGTTGGGGAAGCCGCGGTCGCCGCCGGGACCTGCAAGGGAAGTCTAAACCGGAGGTGGGGTTGCTCCGGCAAGACCCTCCGACGCTCAAGTCAGTTCTCTGCCTCAACAAGAATGGAGTGCTCGAACGAAGAATTTAGCAGAGTTTTGAGATAAGAGATGAGCTTAAAAAATAACGTATCTGGGTCCCCCTTTTATAGGCAGAGGAGGCAACGGATTGATGGCGATGTTTGTAACCATCTGGTAGTGGGCCGCCCATGGTTAGGGGAATTGATTGCAAAGGATAGTGGAGTAGACGCGTGGCCATCACCGTGGCTCGCCACGTGGAATCTGTTACGAGGGGTGGAGCAGCGTCCGTTGTCGTGACTCGCCAGCGGATGGGAGAATCGCATGGAATCCGTCGCAGGAGGTGGAGCAGGTTCGTGGCCGTTATTGTGGCCTGCCAGGGGGTAGTGGAGCTGTGCGGAATCTGCCACAGAAAGTGGAGTAGGGTGGCGATGGTTACTGCGGCCTGTCAGGGAATGATGGAACTGTGCGGAGTCCACCACAGGAAGTGGTGCAGGGTCGTGGCCGTTTTGGTGGCCTGCCAGGGGGCGCGGATCTGTTGATTGAAGCTCGACAGCGGCCGGAACCCAGTTTCTGTAGAGGTTCGGGAGAGGTCCTCCTGGCGGTTGGGGTCGTGGGTGGAGCCCGACTTTCGGGGGAGTCCGGGCGGAACCCTCTCGGAGCTGAAGTTGCGGGCGGAGCCCGGCTCTCGTAGGAGTCTGGGCGGAGTCCTCAGCAGCCGTTGTTGAGGACGGAGCCCGGCTCCCATAGGAGTCCGGGCGGAGTCTGCTTGCGGCTGCAGTCGTTGGCGTCGAGGATGAAGCCCGACTCCCTTAAGAGTACGGGCGAAGTCCTCCTGCAATTAAAATTAAAGGCGAAGTCCAGCTCTCAAAGGAGTCCGGACGGGGCTTACCAGCGGTTGGTGCTGAGGACGAAGCCCGGCTCCCATAGGAGCCCGGTCGGAGCTGTGCTGTGGTTGGTGTCGGCGGTGGAACCCGGCTCCCGTGGGAGTCCGGGCGGAGCTGTGCTGCTGTCGGCGGCGGAGCCCGGCTCCCATAAGAGTCCGGGCGGAGCTGTTCTGCTGTCGATGGCGGAGCCCGGCTCTCGTAGGGGCCCGGGCGGAGCTGTGCTGCAATCAAAGTTAAGGGTGAAGTCCGGCTCTCGTAGGAGTCCGAATGGAGCTTACCTGTAGTTGATACTGAGAGCGGAGCCCGGCTCCTGTAGGAGTCCGGGGGAGCTGTTCTGATGTTGCGGCGGAGCCTGACTCCCGTAGGAGTCCGGGCGGAGCTGTTCTGATGTTGCGACGGCGCCCGGCTCCCGTAGGAGTCTGGGTGGAGCTGTTCTGATGTTGCGGCGGAGCCCGGCTCCCATAGGAGTCCGGGTGGAGCTGTTCTGATGTTGCGGCGGTGGAGCCCGACTCCCGTAGGAGTCCGGGCGGAGCTGTGCTGCTGTCAATCCGGTCGAGGGTTTCGGCTGTGGGTATTGTATTCCCAACAGACCTCATCTCCAATTTTTCAGGCTCCTCCTCCGACGACAACGGCAGTTGGCATGGAGCAGTTCGACCTGCTGGTTTAGCAGGTCAGGGGCCTCACCGAAGCAGTGCATGTTAGATGTGTGTCCTAAATGCCAGATTGGCTGATACATTCTTGTATAAATCTAAGGGCAAATTTATAATTTTGACTATAAATGAATAAAAGGGTTATTCTTCTATCACATTGTGTACATTGTGTCTGATATACATCCTTTGAGTCAGTAGGAAGGTAAATTCATATTTTCAAGAGTTAAAAATTTAAGGCATGAATTTACATAATTAACTCATAAACAGCTCCTAACCATAGTGTTGGGTATAGAATACCCACAGCCGAAACCAGCAGCTCAGCTCCGCCCGGACTCCTACGGGAGCCGGGCTCCGCCTTCGACTCCGAGCAGCACAGCTCCACCCGGACTCCTACGGGAGCCGGGCTCCGCCTTCGACATCAGCAAGCAGCTCGGCTCCACCCGGACTCCTACGGGAGCCGGGCTCCACCTTCGACATCAGCAAGCAGCTCGGCTCCACCCGGACTCCTACGGGAGCCGGGCTCCGCCTTCGACTCCGAGCAGCACAGCTCCACCCGGACTCCTACGGGAGCCGGGCTCCGCCTTCGACATCAGCAAGCAGCTCGGCTCCACCCGGACTCCTACGGGAGCCGGGCTCCGCCTTCGACATCAGCAAGCAGCTCGGCTCCACCCGGACTCCTACGAGAGCCGAGCTCCGCCTTCGACATCAGCAAGCAGCTCAGCTCCACCCGGACTCCTACGGGAGCCGGGCTCCGCCTTTGACATCAGCAAGCTGCTCAGCTCCACCCGGACTCCTACGGGAGCCGGGCTCCGCCTTCGACATCAGCAAGCAGCTCAGCTCCACCCAGACTCCTACGGGAGCCGGGCTCCGCCTTCGACATCAGCAAGCAGCTCGGCTCCACCCAGACTCCTACGGGAGTCGTGCTCCGCCTTCGACATCAGCAAGCAGCCCGGCTCCACCCAGACTCCTACGGGAGCCGGGCTCCACCTTCGACATTAGCAAGCAACTCGGCTCCACCCGGACTCCTACGGGAGCCAGGCTCCACCTTCGACATCAGCAAGCAGCTCGGCTCCACCCGGACTCCTACGGGAGCCGGGCTCCGCCTTCGACATCAGCAAGCAGCTCGGCTCCACCCGGACTCCTACGGGAGCCGGGCTCTGCCTTCGACATCAGCAAGCAGCTCAGCTCCGCCCGGACTCCTACGGGAGCCGGGCTCCACCTTCGACTCCGAGCAGCACAGCTCCACCCGGACTCCTACGGGAGCCGGGCTTCCCCTTCGACATCAGCAAGCAGCTCGGCTCCACCCGGACTCCTACGGGAGCCGGGCTCTGCCTTCGACATCAGCAAGCAGCTCGACTCCACCCAGACTCCTATGGGAGCCGGGCTCCGCCTTCGACATCAGCAAGCAGCTCAGCTCCACCCGGACTCCTACGGGAGCCGGGCTCCACCTTCGACATCAGCAAGCAGCTCGCTCCACCCGGACTCCTACGGGAGCCGGGCTCCGCCTTCAACATCAGCAAGCAGCTCAGCTCCGCCCGGACTCCTACGGGAGCCGGGCTCTGCCTTCGACATCAGCAAGCAGCTCAGCTCCACCCGGACTCCTATGGGAGCCGGGCTCCGCCTTCGACATCAGCAAGCAGCTCAGCTCCACCCGGACTCCTATGGGAGCCGGGCTCCACCTTCGACATCAGCAAGCAGCTCAGCTCCGCCCGGACTCCTACGGGAGCCGGGCTCCACCTTCGACTCCGAGCAGCACGGCTCCGCCCGGACTCCTACGGGAGCCGGGCTCCGCCTTCGGCACCAACAGTAGCTCGGCTCTGCCCAGGATTCCTGCGAGGGCCGGGCCCCACCTTCAATATCAGCTGCTGGTAAGCTCCGTCCGAACTTCTACGGGAGCCGATCTTCATCTTTAACTTTGATTGCAGAGGGCTCCATCCGAACTCCTACGGGAGCCTGGTGCCGCTTTCAGTATCCACTTCAGGAAAGTTCCGTCCGGACTCCTACGGGAGCCGGACTCCACCCACAACCCCAACTGAAAGGAGGACCCCTCCCGGACTTCTCCAGAGGCCGGACTCCGACTGCTGCCGAGCCTCGATCAACAGATCCGCGCCCCCTGGCAGGTCACAATAACAACCATGATCCTGTTCCACTTCCTGTAGCGGATCTCGCGCGGCTCCATCACCCCCTGCGGCGGACCCATTACTCTCTGACAGGCTTGTCAACGGCCATGATTCTGCTCCACTCCTTGCAGCAGGTGCTGTGCGACTCCACTACTCCCTGACAGCTAGCGGCAA
>NC_026000.2:74869557-74917197 GCF_000442705.2 Elaeis guineensis
CTACGGGAGCCGGGCTCCGCCTTCGACTCCGAGCAGCACAGCTCCCCCGGACTCCTACGGGAGCCGGGCTCCGCCTTCGACATCAGCAAGCAGCTCGGCTCCACCCGGACTCCTACGGGAGCGGGCTCCACCTTCGACATCAGCAAGCAGCTCGGCTCCACCCGGACTCCTACGGGAGCCGGCTCCGCCTTCGACTCCGAGCAGCACAGCTCCACCCGGACTCCTACGGGAGCCGGGCTCCGCCTTCGACATCAGCAAGCAGCTCGGCTCCACCCGGACTCCTACGGGAGCCGGGCTCCGCCTTCGACATCAGCAAGCAGCTCGGCTCCACCCGGACTCCTACGAGAGCCGAGCTCCGCCTTCGACATCAGCAAGCAGCTCAGCTCCACCCGGACTCCTACGGGAGCCGGGCTCCGCCTTTGACATCAGCAAGCTGCTCAGCTCCACCCGGACTCCTACGGGAGCCGGGCTCCGCCTTCGACATCAGCAAGCAGCTCAGCTCCACCCAGACTCCTACGGGAGCCGGGCTCCGCCTTCGACATCAGCAAGCAGCTCGGCTCCACCCAGACTCCTACGGGAGTCGTGCTCCGCCTTCGACATCAGCAAGCAGCCCGGCTCCACCCAGACTCCTACGGGAGCCGGGCTCCACCTTCGACATTAGCAAGCAACTCGGCTCCACCCGGACTCCTACGGGAGCCAGGCTCCACCTTCGACATCAGCAAGCAGCTCGGCTCCACCCGGACTCCTACGGGAGCCGGGCTCCGCCTTCGACATCAGCAAGCAGCTCGGCTCCACCCGGACTCCTACGGGAGCCGGGCTCTGCCTTCGACATCAGCAAGCAGCTCAGCTCCGCCCGGACTCCTACGGGAGCCGGGCTCCACCTTCGACTCCGAGCAGCACAGCTCCACCCGGACTCCTACGGGAGCCGGCTTCCCCTTCGACATCAGCAAGCAGCTCGGCTCCACCCGGACTCCTACGGGAGCCGGGCTCTGCCTTCGACATCAGCAAGCAGCTCGACTCCACCCAGACTCCTATGGGAGCCGGGCTCCGCCTTCGACATCAGCAAGCAGCTCAGCTCCACCCGGACTCCTACGGGAGCCGGGCTCCACCTTCGACATCAGCAAGCAGCTCGCTCCACCCGGACTCCTACGGGAGCCGGGCTCCGCCTTCAACATCAGCAAGCAGCTCAGCTCCGCCCGGACTCCTACGGGAGCCGGGCTCTGCCTTCGACATCAGCAAGCAGCTCAGCTCCACCCGGACTCCTATGGGAGCCGGGCTCCGCCTTCGACATCAGCAAGCAGCTCAGCTCCACCCGGACTCCTATGGGAGCCGGGCTCCACCTTCGACATCAGCAAGCAGCTCAGCTCCGCCCGGACTCCTACGGGAGCCGGGCTCCACCTTCGACTCCGAGCAGCACGGCTCCGCCCGGACTCCTACGGGAGCCGGGCTCCGCCTTCGGCACCAACAGTAGCTCGGCTCTGCCCGATTCCTGCGAGGGCCGAGCCCCACCTTCAATATCAGCTGCTGGTAAGCTCCGTCCGAACTTCTACGGGAGCCGATCTTCATCTTTAACTTTGATTGCAGAGGGCTCCATCCGAACTCCTACGGGAGCCTGGTGCCGCTTTCAGTATCCACTTCAGGAAAGTTCCGTCCGGACTCCTACGGGAGCCGGACTCCACCCACAACCCAACCGAAAGGAGGACCCCTCCCGGACTTCTCCAGAGGCCGGACTCCGACTGCTGCCGAGCCTCGATCAACAGATCCGCGCCCCCTGGCAGGTCACAATAACAACCATGATCCTGTTCCACTTCCTGTAGCGGATCTCGCGCGGCTCCATCACCCCCTGCGGCGGACCCATTACTCTCTGACAGGCTGTGTCAACGGCCATGATTCTGCTCCACTCCTTGCAGCAGGTGCTGTGCGACTCCACTACTCCCTGACAGCTAGCGGCAACGGACGCCGCTCCACTACCTGCAACTGGCTCTACGTGGCAGGCCGTAACAATAGCCACGTGTCTACTCCACTATCCTTCGCAATCAATTCCCCTGACCATGGGCGGCCCACTACCAGACGGTTACAAACGTCGCCATCAATCCATTGCCTCCTCTGCCTATAAAAGGGGGACCCAGATACGTTATTCTCTAAGCTCATTTTCTTATCTCAAAACTCTGCTAAATTCTCTGTTCGAGCACTCCATTCTTGTTGAGGCAGAGAACTGACTTGAGCATCGGAGGGTCTTGCCGGAGCAACCCCACCTCCGGTTTAGACTTCCTTGCAGGTCCCGGCGGCGACCGCGACTTCCCCGACTCCAGCTTCTCCGACGCAAGCGGATTTTTGCACCAACAGGATTGGCGCTAGAGGAAGGGGGTGTGTCTTCGCAGCACCCTTGTTCTTAAAGGAGCGCTCAACGGACCCGCTTCCGGCCATCTTTTTCGGCGCCCAATCCTCCTTCCCTCATCTGATGCCCTCTCACGAGGTCTCTGCACAACTACCTCCGCTATGGTCGCCGATAAAGGGTGGCCGGACGATCGGTCTCCGTCGAATTCTGTTAACGTCATCTCGGGGGAATCCCGGCGGGAAGCAATCAGCACATCAGCTGCATCCCTCAAGCGACAAAAAGTTGAAGAATCCATAGCCTTCACTGAAGAAGACGCCCAGGGAGTCCAATTCCCTCATGACGATGCGGTCATAGTTTCCTTGAACATAGCAAATTACGACTCCGTCGCATTCTCGTCGACAATGGAAGTTCGGCCGACATCTTGTTCTACAATGCCTTTTCAAGAATGGCCACTCTTGGCGGTCATCTAAGGCCGATTTGCTCCCCCTTAATAGGGTTTACCGGTGATGCCATTCCGACGGAGGGAATGATAGCTCTAACTGTGACCGCGGGTCAGCATCCAAAGCAGTCCAGAGCCCTGGTGAATTTTCTGGTGGTAAAGGCACCGTCTGCTTACAATGCGATTCTTGGCCGACCCTGCCTCAATGCCCTCAGAGCTGTTGTTTCAACCTACCATTTGAAATTGAAGTTCCCCACCAGCCAGGGGATCGGAGAAGTTCGGGGAGACCAAGCGCTAGCCAGGCGTTGCTACAACATTGCCTTGCAAAGAAGCGATCAAGCGGACCCCTGTCCGGTCGATGGATTGGATGCTCGCGATGACCTCACTGAAGAGAGGGGCGGACCAATTGAAGATCTAATACCAATCCCTCTGAATGATGGGAACACAGAGCATGTGGTGTTAATTGGCTCCAACCTGGGGGAGGAGGTGCGGACGCGTCTTGTGGATTTCCTCCGAAGAAATACGGACGTTTTCGCATGGGTCCCGACGGATATGCCGTGGATCGACACAGAAGTCATGGAACATCATTTGGCGGTCGACCCTAAACATCGGCCGACAAAAGAAAAAATCTGGAGTCATGCCCCGGAGAGGTAGAAGGCAATAGCCGAGGAAGTGGATAAGCTTCTCAAGGCCGGATTTATCAAGGAAGTCAATTATCCTGAGTGGATCTCCAATGTTGTCTTGGTCAAGAAAGCAAACGGCAAGTGGAGGATGTGTATCGACTTCAAAAAGCTGAATAAGGCTTGCCCAAAGGACAGCTACCCCCTTCCCAGGATCGACCAACTGGTGGACGCTACCTCGGGCCATGAGCTTCTCACTTTTATGGATGCATTCTCCCGCTATAACCAGATTAGAATGGCATTGGAAGATGATGAAAAGACAGCTTTTATCACTAATCGCGGCCTTTACTGCTACAGGGTTATGCCGTTCGGCCTCAAGAACGCGGGCGCAACCTATCAGCGACTAGTGAACAAAATCTTCAAGGAGCAGATCGGCCGAAACATGGAGGTTTACGTGGATGATATGCTCGTGAAAAGCAGATCTTCCGAAAATCATGTCGCCGACCTCGAGAAAACCTTTGGCGCTCTTTGAAAGTACAGAATGAAGCTGAACCCGACCAAATGCGCTTTTGGGGTAACCTCAGGAAAGTTCCTGGGCTTCATGGTATCGGGGCGCGGATTGAGGCCAATCCGGAGAAAATTCTGCCATCCAAAATATGACCACCCCAAGGTCGATCAAGGAGGTTCAGTGCCTACCGGGAGGATTGCGGCTCTTAATCGCTTTGTCGCGAGGTCGGCCGAATGATGTTTGCCCTTCTTCCAAACCCTCAAGCAGCCGAAGAACTTCTGTTGGATCCCTGAATGCCAACAGGCATTCGAAGAATTAAAAGGCTACCTTAGCTCACCTCCACTACTGGAGAAGCTCGAACCTAGGGAGGAATTATTTTTGTACCTGGCAGTCTCTCCCACAGCCCTCGCAGCGGTCCTTATCAAAGAAGAAATGAAAGCCCAGCGGCCGATCTACTACATTAGCCATGCGCTGAGGGATGTCGAGACCAGGTATACTAAATTAGAAAAACTGATCTACGCCTTGTTGATTGCAGCTCGGAGACTCCGTCCTTACTTTCAAGGGTACACGGTGACACTACTCACCGATTAACCGATCAAGGCGGTTTTGCACCGAGCTGATACCTCCGGAAGAATGGCAAAATGGGCAATCGAGCTCACAGAATTCGACATCAACTACAAACCTAGACCAGCAATAAAGGCCCAAATATTGGCAGATTTCATAGTGGAATGCACCATCCCGAGGAGGCCGAACCTGAGCAAAGCAAAGTTGACGACCTGAAGACTCGACCGAACTCCCCCAACAAAGAAGCCGGTCCCTCCGATTGCTTTTGGACCCTCTATGTGGATGGATCTTCCAACATGGTGGGTGCGGGTGCAGGACTGATCTTGGTCTGCCCGGAGGGAGTCGTCGCGAAATACGCTCTGCGTTTCGAGTTCCCCGCAACAAACAATGGAGTGGAATATGAAGCTCTGATTGCAGGATTAAGGGTCGCCAAAGAGCTCGGAATAGGTCAACTCCGGGTGCACAGCGACTCCCAACTTGTGGTGGGGCAAGTCAGCGGGAGCTATGAAGCACGGGAGGACAGCATGGCCAAATATCTTGAGAAGGTGAAGGAGTTCACCCCTACCTTTAGCAGTTTCGACATCAGGCAAATTCCAAGGTCGGAGAATACCAGGGCCGATCTCCTCTCCAAACTGGCGACATCAGCTCCGGCTGAACTGCCCAAAGGCATCCTCTTCGAAGTTTTAAAACATCCGAGTATGGAAGAGCCGCGGCCCGTAATGGAGATCGACCACGAGCCCAGCTGGGTCGACCCACTGACAACCTACCTTAAAGATGGGATTCTCCCCCAGGATGCGAAAGAGGCCCGGAAGCTCCGAAATCAAGCCTCCCGGTACATCCTTTATGAGGGCAAATTGTACAAAAGATGGTACTCCTTGCCCCTCTTAAGGTGTCTCCGGCCCTCAGAAACTGACTATGCTTTATGGGAAGTACACGAGGGAGCTTGCGGAAGCCATTTGGGTGCCAGATCTTTATCCCACAAGCTACTCCGCCAAGGGTATTACTGGCCAACAATGCATCATGATTCGATTGAATACGTCAAAAAGTGTGATCGATGCCAGAGATACGCCAACATCCAGAGACAACCCGCTACCGAGCTCACACCCTTGAGTGCCCCATGGCCTTTTGCACAGTGGGGGATGGATATTCTTGGCCCCTTTCCCATGGCGTCCGGTCAAAGGAAGTTTCTCCTTGTAGCGATCGACTACTTCACCAAATGGGTCGAGGCCGAGCCACTAGCAAAAATCACAGAAGCAAAAGTGCAGGATTTCGTCTGGAAATCAATCGTATGCAGATTCGGTTTGCCTAGAACCCTAATCACTGATAATGGACGGCAATTCGCGGGAGCCAGATTTGCTGAATTCTGTGAAGATCTAAACATCTCCCACAACTTCACATCAGTGGCCCATCCTCAGGCAAACGGCGAAGCTGAGGTAACCAACAGAACCCTTTTGCAGGGAATTAAGACAAGGCTTGAAAGAGCGAAAGGAACTTGGGCGGACGAGCTTTATCATGTGCTATGGGCGTACCGAACTACCCAGAGGTTGCCTACAGGGGAGACTCCCTTTGCTTTAGCCTTTGGTACGGAAGCCGTCATCCCGATCGAGCTTAAACTCCCGTCGGCACGAGTCGTGGCATTCGACGAACCCCAAAACGCACAAAGTCTCAGGGCCAACCTCGACCTGCTGGAAGAAAGGTGGGAGATTGCTCAGGTTCGGATGGCAGCCTACAGACAGAAAGTTGCCCGGTATTACAACGCCCGAGTCAAGAACAAGGCATTTAAAGCAGGAGATCTAGTGCTCCGACGAGCTGCTGTCTCGCAACCACAGGGCCAGGGGAAACTTGCCCCAAACTGGGAAGGACCTTATGAGGTCAAGGAAGTAGTCCCGCCTGGAACTTATTATCTTAAGGAGCTCGGAGGAGCCGACTTCCCGCGACCGTGGAGCTCAGAAAACTTACGGATGTACTATTGGTAATTTTGTCTTAATCAAAAAATGCGTGCCCGTACGTCTTGGGACAATTCAAGCAAACTGTATCAAAAACAAAAGGGCAACCTCACAAATTCGAAGGCCCGTTCTTTTAGATCGGATGGGGGGAGAGGCCTCACAACGCCCATATGTGCCCCCACAGCCCTGTTAGGGACAGGAGGAGAACCTCGCCCTAACTTGAGCAAAGTCGAAGGCCCGGTTCTTTTAGACCGGATGGGGGGAGAGGCCTCACAACGCCTATATGTGCCCCCACAGTCCTGTTAGGGACAGGAGGAGAACCTCGCCCTAACTTGAGCAAAGTCGAAGGCCCGGTTCTTTTAGACCGGATGGGGGGAGAGGCCTCACAACGCCCATACGTGCCCCCACAGCCCTGTTAGGGACAGAGGAGAACCTCGCCCTAACTTGAGCAAAGTTGAAGGCCTGGTTCTTTTAGATCGGATGGGGGGAGAGGCCCTACAACGCCCATATGTGCCCCCACAGCCATGTCAAGAACAGGAGGAGAACCTCGTCCCGACATGAGCGAAATTGAAGACCCAGTTCTTGTAAACCGGATGGGGGAGAGGCCTCACAGTGCCCTAACGTGCCCCCAAAAGCCAAGCTGGTAACGAGGGGAGAACCTCACGCCGGCTCGAGCAAAATGGAAGGTCTGGACTTCTACGGGAGCCGGGTTCCAACGACAAAGAAGACTTTACCCGGACTCCTACGGGAGCCGGGTTCCAACAACAAAAAAGACTTCACCCGGACTCCTACGGGAGCCGGGTTTCAAAAAAAAAAAAAAAAAAAAAAAAAAAGAAGAAGAAAAAAGATCTCATCCGGACTCCTACGGGAGCCGGTCTCCATCGCCGACATCAGCTACAGGACAACCCCGTCCGGACTTCTACAGAAGTCGGACTTTGTCTATGACTTTGATTGCAGGAAAACTTTGCCCTGACTCCTACGAGAGCCGGGCTACTCCAACTTCGGGAGGGCTTCTCCGTTCGGACTACCAAGGGAGCCGAACTTGGCCCCGACTTCAGCGGAGAAAAATCCAAGCGAAAAAGGAAAGTAAATAGTGCCTGAAGGCAACGGAAGCTCGAATCCTCGAATTCAAGCCCTGGGAGGAATCTCAGGCCCGAAGGGCCCCAAGCAAACCTGCAACCACCAACGGAACAACAATTGGATATCTTCGAACGGCGTAAAAGCCGAAAAGGAGCTCGGCGAATGACGACCCCACATGAACAGAAGAGGTCGTCAATGACCTTGGGACGACGTGAAAAAGAAAAGAAGAAGATAGTGAAGAAAAAGGAAAGAAAAATGAAGAAGTTCAACAGACAACTATTTAATGCGAGATACAGACGAGGTAACAAAATCTCTTTTTCATTTAACAAGAATATACGTTACAGGACCCGGTGGGTCAGAAAAAAGAGAAAAAGAAAATACACGTCATCGCAAGCCTCGCAAAACAGGGTTCGGGCAGGATGAACCGGAGGCCGCTCCGAGCTGCAAATTCCTCTTCCCATCTCTGTTCTTCTCAGTCAGTTCTCCAGTGCGTGTAACAGCTCTCGCCCCATCTCACCTCATTCCATCTCCGAAGTCCCAACCCTAGCGAGAAAAGGGTGGGATGGATCCCCGGGGGCGGTAAGGGCAGCGGCGGCAGTAGCGAAGACCTGTTTCAAGAAGAACCGTAGCCACTTCGAAAGCGGTAGCGACGCCAGAGATGTGCCTCATCTCCGAATGCACCACGACCGCCGCCCCCCAAGATGCTCCGGCAAGGTCGGCATGCGCTACTTCCATCGTCCCCGCAACAAGTTCTACTGCCCCACCGTCGACGTCGACCGCCTCTGGTCTCTCGGCCCCGACGGCGTCAAGGATCCCGTCATGGCTTATGACGACTGCTCTGCCCTCTTGACCGGTATCACCCCGCCTTGCTACTCCGAAATTCGCGGGCAGAATAGCTTCACCAACAGCCCCCGTTATTAAACCCCTGTTGTTGAAGGAATTCTTCCTCGGGCCCCCTTTAAAACGACAGAGATTCTCACTGGCAGCCATTCTCCTCCTCGCCTTCCTCCAAGCCCTAAACATTCCCTCAAGAACAGCTTCCGGGGTAGAGGACATGGCGTAGGGACCCTCAGAGAAGAATTGGGGGGCTGAAGGAGGCAAGGACTGGTGCGAGGGAAACAAGACTCTCAGATGAAAGAAAAGCGCCAGGATGAAGCCACGAAAGGACTGAGGGGTTTAAATAGCCGACGGATCCTAGCACAGTTATGGCGGAGAGTATTCGTGGGCTAGCTGGTGTGTGCCACATGTCGCGCTTATCCCCTTCATCACTATCGAGGGTTGACCGCTCGTAAATTCTCGTGGCACGATGCTTGGGATCGCGTTTCAACGGGGGTTCCGAAAAGACTCTTCAGGTCGCCTTCACCGAAAAGCGGGCTCTGGCATATACACATTAAATACCAAAATATCTGGAGGCGGCAGTGAACAGGATTCGAAGGGACGGTTTCGACTGTACCCATCTCTCTCTCTGTACTTCCTTTGTTTGAAATTCAAACTCGAAAGTAGGGGGACTAGTGTTGGGTATAGAATACCCACAGCCGAAACCAGCAGCTCAGCTCCGCCCGGACTCCTACGGGAGCCGGGCTCCGCCTTCGACTCCGAGCAGCACAGCTCCACCCGGACTCCTACGGGAGTCGGGCTCTGCCTTCGACATCAGCAAGCAGCTCGGCTCCACCCGGACTCCTACGGGAGCCAGGCTCCGCCTTCTACATCAGCAAGCAGCTCGGCTCCACCCGGACTCCTACGGGAGCCGGGCTCCGCCTTCGACTCCGAGCAGCACAGCTCCACCCGGACTCCTACGGGAGCCGGGCTCCGCCTTCGACATCAGCAAGCAGCTCGGCTCCACCCGGACTCCTACGGGAGCCGGGCTCTGCCTTCGACATCAGCAAGCAGCTCGGCTCCACCCGGACTCCTACGGGAGCCGGGATCCGCCTTCGACATCAGCAAGCAGCTTGGCTCCACCCGGACTCCTACGGGAGCCGGGCTCCGCCTTCGACATCAGCAAGTAGCTCGGCTCCACCCGGACTCCTACGGGAGCCGGGCTCCGCCTTCGACATCAGCAAGCAGCTCGGCTCCACCCGGACTCCTACGGGAGCCGGGCTCCGCCTTCGACATCAGCAAGCAGCTCGGCTCCACCCGGACTCCTATGGGAGTCGGGCTCCGCCTTCGACATCAGCAAGCAGCTCAGCTCCACCCGGACTCCTATGGGAGCCGGGCTCCGCCTTCGACTCCGAGCAGCACAGCTCCACCCGGACTCCTACGGGAGCCGGGCTCCGCCTTCGACATCAGCAAGTTGCTCGGCTCCACCCGGACTCCTACGAGAGCCGGGCTCTGCCTTCGACATCAGCAAGCAGCTCGGCTCCACCCGGACTCCTACAGGAGCCGGGCTCCGCCTTCGACATCAGCAAGCAGCTCAGCTCCACCCGGACTCCTACGGGAGCCGGGCTCCGCCTTCGACATCAGCAAGCAGCTCAGCTCCACCCGGACTCCTACGGGAGCCGGGCTCTGCCTTCGACATCAGCAAGCAGCTCAGCTCCGCCCGGACTCCTATGGGAGCCGGGCTCCGCGTTCGACATCAGCAAGCAGCTCAGCTCCACCCAGACTCCTACGGTAGCCGGGCTCTGCCTTCGACATCAGCAAGCAGCTCAGCTCCACCCGGACTCCTACGGGAGCCGGGCTCCGCCTTCGACATCAGCAAGTAGCTCAGCTCCGCCCGGACTCCTATGGGAGCCGGGCTCCGCCTTCGACTCCGAGCAGCATGGCTCCGCCCGGACTCCTACGGGAGCCGAGCTCCGCCTTCGGCACCAACAGCAGCTCGGCTCCGCCCGGATTCCTGCGCGGGCCGGGCCCCGCCTTCAATATCAGCTGCTGGTAAGCTCCGTCCGGACTCCTACGGGAGCCAGGCTTCATCTTTAACTTTGATTGCAGAGGGCTCCACCTGGACTCCTATGGGAGCCGGGTGCCGCTTTCAGTATCCACTGCAGGACAGTTCCGTCCGGACTCCTACGGGAGCCGGACTCCACCCACAACCCCAACCGAAAGGAGGACCCCTCCCGGACTTCTCCAGAGGCCGGACTCCGACCGCTGTCGAGCCTCGATCAACAGATCTGCGCCCCCTGGCAGGTCACAATAACAACCATGATCCTGTTCCACTTCCTGTAGCGGATCTCGCATGGCTCCATCACTCCCTGCGGCGGACCCATTACTCTCTGACAGGCTGTGTCAACGGCCATGATTCTGCTCCACTCCCTGCGGCAGGTGCTGCGCGACTCCACTACTCCCTGACAGCTAGCGGCAACGGACGCCGCTCCACTACCTGCAACTGGCTCTACATGGCAGGCCATAATAATAGCCACATGTCTACTCCACTATCCTTCGCAATCAATTCCCCTGACCATGGGCGGCCCACTACCAGACGGTTACAAACATCACCATCAATCCATTGCCTCCTCCGCCTATAAAAGGGGGACCCAGATACGTTATTCTCTAAGCTCATTTTCTTATCTCAAAACTCTGCTAAATTCTCCGTTCGAGCACTCCATTCTTGTTGAGGCAGAGAACTGACTTGAGCGTCGGAGGGTCTTGCCGGAGCAACCCCACCTCCGGTTTAGACTTCCCTTGCAGGTCCCAACAGCGACCGCGACGTCCCCGACTCCAGCTTCTCCGGCGCAAGCGGATTTTTGCACCAACACATAGGATCATCACGAGGATGGTGATCGATCCGGAAGATTGGTGTACGATCGCTTTCTTAGGGTAGATGTGTCTTGAGTCTACAGTGTGGAGACACCAAAGCGAGAGTTAGGTATTCATTGAGAATGAGAGTATTGAGCGTGATCACTTCGAGCAGTCATAAGGAAGTCTACCTTCTCCTCAATGACTAGCTCGATGCTGCAGTTGTGTGTCTAGTTCTTTGACCTAAGGTGTATCGACAGTTCACCTTGAGTGTGTTATAGTTTGACTATATTATAACTCAATTTTTTAGCCATTCAGAATCCTGAGGTGTATGTTGGCTATAGCATATTCATTGTAGGAACTAGGTCGCACTAAGATGGGATCTATCAACCTCGGTAGATGAGAGGAGTAGTCCTATGATAATTGAAAGATCGAGTCCTTAAGCCCATGGCCATGGCAGAGTGAAATAATGAAAAAAAGTTTTTCATTAAGATTTCATATCGGACTCAGATCGATCGATTAACTCATATGACTGATGTTGGGTTTGACAAGTTCACCTTAACCCTAATTCAGTCGGAACTCATGATAGAGGAACTCAATCACATAGGTAGCTGCACCGAGAGATTCATCTTCAGTTCTAATGGGTTGCCATCACATACTGTTAGGTGTCACTGGTGGATTTTGAGAGCAATTAGAATGATATTAATGATCGATCATTCTAATTGTCTGAATCAGAAGAGTTCTGATCCATCGAAAGGAGTTTCGATGATGTCGATAATGAGATCATGATATGTCTCATTACCATACAGAATTGAACCTAACTAGATCACACAAATAAGGGTTAGAATCTGGATGTCATCAATTGGGCTAACCCAATTGATTTGGATAAGATCCAATTAGGCTTAAGGAAATCATGCTAGCACACAATTGAGCTTAACTTTCTCCTCGTGTAATCTTTTTTATCTCTACTGAGCCAAATATGATTTAACTCATTCAGAGAATCTTAAGAAGATTTCTCTCAATCTAAATGAAGCTTGTCCAGCCCAGAAAAGGCTTGTCTTAATTCATGAGATGAATTTAAGACAACACCTGCTAATTCCTAGCATCTGCCAATTTCATTTTAGGACATCTGTTAAAAGTTAACATATGGGTCTTAAACTGAAGAGGGCTCATTGGAGGATTTTTGTGGAGTGTCCACAAGCCAAGCCACATCAAATTGGGTGTCATAATCAAATTATGGTGTGAGTCCAATTGGATTAAAGTGGGCGCCCCAAGTGGATAAGGATTGGAGAGTCTTGATCAATTTAAACTCTTGGGCGCCACCTCTATTTGTGCTTATCTAATGTTGGTGCCATATTTTGGAGATAAAGTGGGATTCTTATCTAATATGATCAGATTACATCACTCCACCAATCAAAATTTTTTCAAAATTTATTAGAATTTTTTGATTGATCGAATGATGTGGCACTGCACAGCATACAGGGTCTATATAAACCCTGCTGCACCTAGGGTTTCGAGGAAGAAATTGTTTTATGTACAAAACCAAATAGCTGCTGCCCCCTCCCCTCTTCTCCACATCCTCCCTACTATCCTTCCTCCCCTCTTCACATCCAAAGAGTTGGACATCCATCTGGCAAAGATCCAAGGTGTGGTGATGCCTGGAATAGAAGACTGCAGGACTTCTTCGACAGGCTGGTGCTCCAACTTCAGGAAGACTTTTGAAGATATTTCTAATCAGATTTAGATCTAATTTTTGGAGCATAGATTCATGAGGAGAAAAAGTTCTAGGTCCTATCTGAGTGGATATCGGTAGAGGCCAGGTACTTACGTGGCTACATCAGAACCTCGGGCTGTGTAGTGATCATCTACAAGGTAATCAGATTACCCTTGAGGTACTTCTTCTTTCATCATAGTTTTAGATTTAATTTTAAATTTTAAATATCATATAATAAAATTAAATCTAAATAATTAGATTTAAAATATATAGAATAATTTTTTTTTAAATTATTCTTCCCCAGATTTGATGAAATCTGGAAGATCCTACAGAGGAAAAGCCGTTTTCCTCCTTCAACTGGTATCAGAGCTAGGTTGTTGGCTCTATTCAGATCTAATTTAGATCTAATTTTAATTTTTTATTTATTTGATATTAAAGATTTCAGATGTCACATCAAATATGATAGGATCTGAAATTAAAATATTTAAAAATTAAATCTAAGAAGATCTAACATGCATAAGATGCATGACTAGACTAGGATTAGTTGAATCCATGAATAGTCTTAAGTCTTATATTTTAATGAGATTAAAATATAAATTAAATCTAATTTATTCTTCATTTTTTTAATATTATAAGTTTATAATTAGATCAAAAAATAAAAAATAAAATTTTAATTTTTTCATAAAATTGATCTACTGCATGCCTAGACTAGTTGTAGAATTGTTCTAGTAACTTGTCTAGAATAGATTTAATTTTGAATAGTTCAATTTAAATCTTATTTTTTAGATATTACATATGATGTATCAGATCTGAAAGCATGTTAATTAGATTAATTTTTGATACATGAGATGTATGCAAAGCATGTATTAGTTAGATCTTAAATTGTATATGTGATATGTTAATTTAGATCTAACAAGTTTTGTAGTTAAATTTATATTTCTGATTAAGGTATTCTTCATGGCCGTCTGGTCATAAGAATAAACTAGAGTTTTAAGACCCTTTCTTTCCATTCAATGGGGTGTTCATATGATGTGTAGGGGTGCCACACGTTCATCCTTAATCAGAAATCAAAACTTATTTTTCTGCAAAACCCTAGATCCTGAAACCCTAGGATTTATTTTACATGCTTTGTTTATGAACCCAAACTTAATTAATGAATTAAGCTTATGAAATTAAGTTAGATCTAAAATTGAGAATTTCAGATCTAAGATATTTTCATAAAATTGGGTTCGGACTTGGGTAGCTCAATTAGGTCTAGCAGTTGATCAAACCAAATCAAGAGTTGGTTAGGTGGGATCATGAAAGCTAATAATTGATCAGACTAATAGGATTAAGTCTGGGTCAAGGTCGAATCATATTTAGATGTGACTCGATCAAGTTAAGACCTAATTTGGCTCAGAGGTTAGAGCCTGGATTGTAGGCTAACCCAATTAGTTCTGGTTCGATAATTTGGTGTCTAAGGTAAGTTGGGCAGATGCGATCGATTGATTTTTAATTAGGAGCTACTCGACTTGAATGCGTTCTTGTCGAGTTAATGGCATATCCCTCCCATCGGTCTCACTTACTTGGCCATATGTATCGACTCAATTCTGATTAGAGGTGGCTAACAATTCGAGCTAACCCATGCCATTAGGTTAGTCATAATTGTTATGACTATGTCAAGTCAAGTTTAATAAGACCTAAATCAAATCTTCCTAAAAAAATATTAAGTCTAGGTCTTCCACCATTGTGGATGTGCGGGCCCTTCCTGGGGTTGATTGTTCTCAGCTGGTTACAATGGCTCAATTGCACCGGAAAGATGCAACCATGTCCATTAGGCATTGGATGTTATGAATTAGAGGATGGGTTGGGCTCAATATTTCGGATACGATGAGGGATCCAATAAAAAATCTAGTTCGTGCAAATAGTGGATTTGACTTAACTAAGGATTGGACTAATATCCTAGGCACGGTGAGCTTCATGAATTAGAGACCAAGTTTTGGGTGCACCATGATTAGAGAATCATTGGATAAGAGTTGTCCACTCATCGGTTGACCCATCACCAATAACTGTTAGGTGAGGTGATGAGCCAGTTGGTGAGACCGCACCACCCACTAAAAATCACTGATCACGGAGATTTTCACATCTCTACCAAGGGAGTGTAGGGATCTAAGAAAATAGTGGGAGCCTAATTTGTTTAAAAATAAAACTTCTAAACAAATTGGTTAAGTCTGATTACAATATCTAACTAGAAACTTTTGACTCTCTATAGCAAACATGTCTGCCTCAAACCCCCTGACCAAAATCCTAGACAACCACAGATTGACTGGATCCAATTTTAAGGATTGGTTGAGGAACTACAGAATTATTTTGGATTTCGAAAAATTGACTCATGTCTTGGATCAGGACCCACCTGCCATACCAGCATGTCCGACTGCTGAACAGAGAGCATCTCTGGAAAGGTGGATGGATAATGATAACAAAATAAGGTACTACATGTTGGGTGCAATGTCTGATGACTTGCAGCACCAACATGAGAACATTTTGACTACCCGCCAAATGTTGGCTCACCTGCAAGAGTTGTTTGGTGAACAGAGTCACGCAGCCAAGTATCAAGTCTGTCAAAGACTTTTTAAGACCAAGATGCATGATGGACAGTCAGTCCAAGATCATTATTTGACAATGATCAAGGATCTTGAGGAGCTTGAGAAGCTCGGT
This sequence comes from Elaeis guineensis, assembly GCF_000442705.2. Lineage (NCBI taxonomy): Eukaryota > Viridiplantae > Streptophyta > Magnoliopsida > Arecales > Arecaceae > Elaeis > Elaeis guineensis. The sequence continues at coordinate 74,885,133 of NC_026000.2, forward strand.
ATCATCTTAGACAAGAATTTTTAGATTGATGTGATCCTACAGTCCTTATCCGATGCATATGGTCAGTTCATCATGAACTTTTATATGCATAAGATGCAGTGTACCTGGTCGAGTTAATGAACATGCTGGTTACGGCTGAGCTTTCTATGAAAGGTTCAAAAGGCTCAATTCTTACTGTGGAGTGGACTTCTTCCAAAAGAAAGTCTTTTGGAAAGAAAAAGAAGTCTACGAAGAAGCAGAAGATAGATGGCAAGAAGAAGAAGACAGAACCGAAGAAGAAGGCTGCTAGTAAAGAAAAATATTTCCACTGCCAATCAGACGGCCATTGGAAGCGAAACTGTCCTCAGTACCTAACTACCCTGAAGAACAAGAAGGATGGTCCTTCTGGAGGTATGCTCATTTTAGAATCTAATCTTACGATTTTTTCTGCATCCAGTTGGGTGCTCGACTTTGGTTCTAGTTCTCATTTGTGCACTTCTATGTAGGATCTTGAGGAGAGCAAGAGGCTGAGGAATGGAGAGATGATCCTACGCATCGAGAACGGAGCAAGAGTTGCTGCTGTAGCCGTGGGAACCTACCCTCTGCAATTACCGTTAGCATTAGATTTATTTCTTAGAGATTGTTATTATGTGCCTGCAGCAAGTAAAAATTTGATTTCTGTTTCAAGTTTAGCACAAGAAGGCTATATGATTAGCTTTCATAAGGACCATTGTAATATTTTTTATAAAAATAATAAAGTTACAGATGGTTTTCTTATTAACGGTCTCTATCAGCTACATATTGATGTATCTGTATTTAATATTGAGCAAAATATGAATGCCATAGGAATTAAAAGGTCTAGAAATAATCTAAATGATAAGTATCTGTAGCACCTAAGGCTAGTAGGTCATATAGCGAAAGACAAGGTTAACAAATTAAAAAAATCTGGGCAATTGAGTCTGTTGACTTTCGAGTCATATCCAGTTTGTGAATCATGTCTTCAAGGCAAAATGACCAAGCTTCCTTTTGTGAGACATGGGGAAAGGGCCACAGACCTACTTGCCCTAGTACATACGGATGTGTGCGACCCATTTGATGTGCTGGCTAGAGGCAACTACGTCTACTTCATTACCTTTATCGATGATATGTCTAGGTATGGGTATGTGTTTCAATGAAACACAAGTCTGAAGCTTTTGAAAGGTTCAAAGAATTCAGACTTGTGGTAGAAAAATAAACAGGAAAGCCCATTAAGGTTCTTCGATCAGATCGAGGAGGTGAATACCTTAGTCGGAAGTTTCTAGACTATCTTAAGGACAATGGCATAGTCTCTCAATGGACTCCACCTAGAACACCTCAACTCAACGGGGTTTCAGAATGGAGAAACCGAACCCTATTAGATATGGTCCGTTCCATGATGAGCTTCACGGACCTCCCAAATTTCTTTGGGAACATTATCTCATGACAGCAATTTATGTATTGAATAGAGTTCCCTCTAAAATCATTTCTACCACACCGTATGAAATATGGCATGGTAAGAAGCCAAGTCTGAATTATCTCAGAATTTGGGGTTGTCTAGCTTATGTCAAGAGACAACAGGTGGACAAGTTAGAGTTCAGATCTTTTAGAGCTTGATTCATAGGATATCCTAAAGAGTCATTAGGATACTATTTCTATATTCTGGAAGACCACAATGTGATTGTGAGTCGAAATGCTATTTTTCTTAAAAAATAATTTATTCAAGATGGTGGCATCGGAAGAATAATTAAGCTCAAGGATAATGTCTCCCAAGAGCAACGAGCTAAAGAACCTGAGGAACCTAATCAATCAGAACCAGTCTTAACACAACCTCTTCCACCTCGTAGATCGACTAGAGTTTTTTGTCCTCCTGAAAGGTACTTAGGTACCATACAAGAGGATGCAGAGAAAATATTCCTCATGGGAAATAGGGCTCATGGTGATGACCCCAAGACCTATGATGAGGTGATATCAGATATCGACTCCGAGAAATGGTTAGAGGCAATGAGATCAGAAATTGACTCGATGCACTCAAACCAAGTCTGGACCTTGGTAGATCCACCTAAAGATATTGTACCTATTGGGTGTAAATGGATCTTCAAGAGAAAGATAGGTGCAGATGGAAATGTGGAGACATTTAAGGCTAGGCTCGTAGCGAAAGGTTATAGTCAGCACGAAGGCATTGACTGTCAAGATACCTTCTCGCCCGTAGCCATGCTAAAATCCATCCGCACATTGCTTACTGTTGCAGCCTCTTTTGATTATGAAATATGGTAGATGGACGTGAAAACGGCGTTCTTAAATGGACATCTTGAGGAAGATATCTATATGGAACAGCCGCTTGGTTTCACATCCAGTGATGATGATCACAAGATCTGCAAGCTGCAAAGGTCCATTTATGGACTTAAGCAAGCATCTCAGAGTTGGAATACTCGTTTCAATGATGTGATCAAAATATTTGATTTCATCAAGAACGAGGAGGAACCATGTGTGTTCAAAAAGGTCAGTGGGAGTGCAGTTATCATCCTCGTATTGTACGTAGATGACATCCTCCTAATTGAAAATGATATTCCCATGTTGATCTCAATCAAAGTATGGTTGTCTAAAGAGTTCTCTATGAAAGATCTAGGAGAGGCATCCTTTATACTGGGTATTAAGGTCTATAGAGATAGACCAAATAGGATGCTCGGACTTTCACAGAAGATGTACATAGAGGAGATGCTAAAAAGGTTTAGTATGGAAAACTCCAAAAGAGGTTTATTACCTTTTAGACATGGCATTCATCTCTCCAAAAAGATGTGCCCTAGCACACCTGAGGAGATTGAACGCATGAGCAAGATCCCGTATGCTTCGGCAATAGGGAGCCTCATGTATGCCATACTATGTACATGACCTGATATAGCCCATGCTGTGAGGGTCACAAGTAGATATCAGTCGAATCCAGGCGAAGAGCACTGGACTTCTGTGAAATGTATCCTTAAGTACTTGAGAAGGACTAAGGATATGTTTCTAGTCTTTGAGAATGGAGACTCCAGATTCAGGGATATACAGACTCAGACTTTATGTCTGATATAGATGATCGAAAGTCGATATCTGGGAGTTTGTTCATTTGCAATGGTGGTGCAGTCAGCTGGAAGAGTTCCAAGCAGATGGTGATTGCTGATTCCACCATGGAGGCAGAGTATATTCTACATCGGAAGCTGCGAAGGAGGCATTCTGGTACAAGAAGTTTGCCGCAGAGCTTGGAGTGATGTCATCGAAAGCCATACCTCTTTACTGCGATAATAATGGTGCCATAGCCCTAGCTAAGGAGCTAAGATCTCATTACAAATCCAAGCACATCGAGCGATGATTCCATCTGATCCGTGATTACCTCGAAAAAGGTTATGTCGAGGTCAAGAGAGTCGACTCCATAGACAATGTGGCAGATCCACTGACAAAGCCATTAGGCCAGTAGAAGATCGAAGCCCACCTTGAGAAGATGGGACTTAGATATATAGCCAATTAACATTAGGTCAAGTGGGAGTTTGTTAGATGTGTGCCCTAGATACCAGATCGACTGACACATTCCTATACAGATCTAAGGGTAAATATATAATTTTGACTATAAATGAATAAAAGGGTTATTCTTCTATCACATTATGTACATTATGTCTGTGATACATCCTTTGAGTTAGTAGGAATGTAAATTCATATTTTCAAGAGTTGAAAATTTAAGGCATGAATTTACATAACTAACTCATAAATAGCTCCTGAACATAGGATCATCACGAGGATGGTGATCAATCTAGAAGGTTGGTGTATGATCACTTTCTTTGGGTAGATGTGGCTTGAGTCTATGGTGTGGAGACACCGGAGCGAGAGTACAGGTATTCATTGAGAACGAGAGTACTGAGCATGACCACTTCGAGCAGTCATAAGGAAGTCTATCTTCTCGTCAATGACTAGCTCGATGCTGCAGTTGTGTGTCTAGTTCTTTGACCTAAGGTGCATCGCCAGTTCACCTTGAGTGTGTTATAGTTTGACTATACCATAACTCGATCTCCTAGCCATTCGAAATCCTGAGGTATATGTTGGCTGTAGCATATTCATTGTAGGAACTAGGTCGCACCAAGATGGGATCTATCAACCTCGGTAGATGAGAGGAGTAGTCTTATGATAATTGAAAGATCGAGTCCTTAAGCCCATGGCCATGGCAAAGTGAAATAATGGAAAAGAGTTTTCCATTAAGGTTTCACATCGGACTTGGATCGATCGATTAACTCATATGACTGATGTTGGGTTTGACGAGTTCACCTTAACCCTAATTCAGTCGGGACTCATGATAGAGGAACTCAATCACACAGGTAGCTGCACTGAGAGGTTCATCTTCAGTTCTGATAGATTGCCACCATATACTGCTAGGTGTCACTGATGGATTTTGAGAGCAATTAGAATGATATTGATGATCGATCATTCTAATTATCTGAATCAGAAAAATTTTGGTCCATAAAAAGGAGTTTCGATGATGTCGATGATGAGATCACAACATGTCTCATTACCATACAGAATTGAACCTAACTAGGTCACACAAATAAGGATTAGGATCTGGATGTCATCAATTGGGCTAATCCAATTGATTTGGATAAGATCTAATTAGGTTCAAGAAAATCATGCTAGTACACGATTGAGCCTAACTTTCTTCTCGTGTAATCTTTTCTGTCTCTACTGAGCCAAATATGATTTGACTCATCTAGAGAACCTTAGAAAGGTTTTTCTCAGTCTAAATGAAGCTTGTCCAACTCAGAAAAAGCTTGTCTTAATTCATGAGATGAATTTAAGACAACACTTGCTAATTCTTAGTATCTGCCAATTTCATTTTAGGACATCTGTCAAAAGTTGACATATGGGTCTTAAACTGAAGAGGGCTCATTGAAAGATTTTTGTGGAGTATCCACAAGCCAAGCCACATCAAATTGGGTGCCATAATCAGATTATGGTGTGAGCCCAATTGGATTAAAGTGGGCACCCCAAGTGGATAAGGATTGGAGAGTCTTGATCAATTTAAACTCTTGGGCGCCACCTCTATTTGTGCTTATCCAATGTTGGCGCCATCTTTTGGAGATAAGGTGGGGTTCTTATCTGATATGATCAAATGATATCACTCCATCAATCAAATTTTTTTCAAAATTTATTAGAATTTTTTGATTGGTCGAATGATGTGGCACTGCGCAGCATACATGGTCTATATAAACCCTGCTGCGCCTAGGGTTTCGAGGAAGAAATTATTTTATGCACAAAACCCAATAGCTGCCACCCCCTCTCCTCTTCTCCATATCATCCCTACTCTTCTTCCTCCCCTCTTCACATCCAAAGAGTTGGACATCCATCTGGCAAAGATTCAAGGCGTGGTGACGCCTGGAACAGATGGCTGCAGGACTTCTTCGATAGGCTGCTGCTCTAACTTCAGGAAGACTTTTGAAGATCTTCCTAATCAGATTTAGATCTGATTTTTGAAGCATAGATTTGCAAGGAGAAGACATTTCAGGTCCTACTTAAGTGAATATCGATAGAGATCAGGTGCTTGCATGGCTACATCAGAACCTCTGGCTGTGCAGAGATCATCTATAGGGTAATCAAATTACCCTTGAGGTACTTCTTCTTTCATCATAGTTTTAGATTTAATTTTAGATTTTAAATATCAAATAATAAAATTAGATCTAGAAAATTAGATCTAAAATATGTAGGATAATTTTTTTTTAAATTATTCCATCCCAGATTTGATAAAATCTGGAAGATCCTACAGAGGAAAAGTGGTTTTCCTCCTTCAGTGCAGGCCATGCAGCAGCAGCAGCAGCAGCCGCAAGCATCTGTGTGGTTGGAAAGAGCATCGTCGGAGTTTTAGAATCTGATAATAGGGTGGGCCACTTGGGCCAGTCGCCCTATCTCCCTAGAAAGGGGAAGCAGAAGGCGGAGAGCCCTCCGTCCGATCATGATTCCACCCTCGGAGGGTCCCTACCTCCATTCTACCAAAAGACCCTCGAGACTCACAGTCGAGAGGACCTCCTGGATCAAAGATTCTAGGAGAAGAACCGGCAGATTGAAGAGATCCACCATGCTCCCCCTGCTTGTGGTGAGGATATCTGTACTGACCCTCCTTTCTCTCAAATGATTATGCAGGAACCGATCCTGCCAAACTTCAAGCTCCCTCAATTCGAGAGCTACGACAGGACCTCGAATCTGGTTGATCACCTGGAGGTCTTTCGAATAATGATGCTGCTCCATGGTGCATCAGACGCCATCCTGTGTCGAGCTTTCCCATTTACCTTGAAGGAAGTAGCAAGAAATTGGTACTCAATACTGAAGCCAGGTATTATCTTCTCCTTTGATCAAATGAGCCATCAGTTTTTGGCTCATTTCGTCAGCAGCCGGTATCTCTAGAGAGGTTCAGAGTTCCTCATCAACATCAAGCAAAAGGAGGGAGAATCCATCAAAACTTACATCAACCATTTTAATGCCGCTGTATTGGAGGTCCAGAACTTGGACCAATCAGTTGCAATGGCTGCCCTGAAGAGCGGTCTTCAAAAGAACGATCTTCTATTTTTCTTGGAAAAGAAGTATCCCAGGGACTTCACTGATTTGCTGGCTCAGGCCGAAGGATATGCTCGAGCAAAGGAAGCCTTCAAGCTGAAGGACGAGGAGGCCGTGAAGGAGTGGTAGGTGGGTGACACCAGCAAGCTCGCAGCTAAAAAAGGACCGAGTGAAGCTCGACCATGTTCTCAAACTCTCCTCAGACACAAGCATGTCCAAACTCCCCCCCGAGCTCGTAGGCAGAGGAGCCCAGACCGCAGGATTCGATGGAGCTCTCCCCCAGGAAGATTCCACAGCTACGCCCCTCTCAATGCTCCAAAAGCTCAAGTGCTGATGGAGGTCAGGGAGCAGCTACCAAGGTTGAAAAGGATGCGCACACACCCTGGGAAGTGCAACCCTAACAAGTTCTGCCTCTATCATCGTGACCACAGTCACGATACGGAGGAGTGTATTCAGCTTCGAGATGAGATCGAGGAGCTCATCAGACAAGGTCAGCTCGATAGATTCATCTGATGCTGACCTGGAGGTAGGGAGGATCGATCGAGGGCCCTACCATAGCTAGAGCCGCCAAGGAAGGAAGAACAGCCTGAAGATCGGCCTCCAATCGGGGTCATCAACACCATCTCTGGAGGACCCCAGCGGGGAGCAGCCAACGGATCGGTCGGACTGCCCAAGCGGTAGAGGACTGAAGAATTCATAACCTTGACTGAAGAAGATGCCAAGGAGATTCAATTCCCCCATAATGATGCGGTTGTAGGTTCTTTAAATATTGCTGACTATGATGTACGTCGTATTCTTGTTAATAGTGGAAGCTCAGCCGATATTTTATTTTACGATGCATTCTTGAAAATGTCCATTCTGGATGGTCGATTAAGGCCGATAAGCTCTCCATTGGTAGGGTTCACTGGTGATGTTATGTCAGTGGAAGGGATAATAACTTTAACCATAGTTGTAGGTCGGTACCCGAAGCAATCAAGAGCGCAAGTGGATTTTCTGGTAGTAAGGGCATCGTCTGCCTACAACGCATTACTCAGCCGACCTAGCCTCAACGCCCTTCGAGTTGTGGTATCGACCTACCATTTGAAGTTAAAATTTCCTACTAGTCAAGGGGTCAGAGAGGTCAGAGGAGATCAAGTTGTTGGAAAATGTGTCCCAAAAAGCCAATCGTCAAGCTGTTGACGGTTGAGCAACCAAATATTGTAATTGATTTGTTAATAAATAAAATATATTTGGCATCTTCATCATAAGCTTTCATCTTCTAATGAACTCCGTTGTTATGATGAAGTCCTTAGGACTATTTAAGTTTGATAAAGAGAGGATTTATCGATTAGTCCTTAAAACTGTTCACGACCAAATGATAGGCTGTTAATAAGGACGACAGCTTCTATCGAGCATAGGTCGCTGTAGGGCATATGGGTTGGTTGTCCTCTTAACCAAGGAGTGTGGAGATACTGGTATGGCATACAGGTGAGATGTAAGGGTACATCATCATTGAACGTGACCAACTCCAGAGTATTCTATTGTCGAGAATGTCTCTGATGGGATATAGGTATAAGTGTCCCTTAGACTTGAGATCACCTCAGTGACTTGCAAGCAACTCATTATGCTTTGGTACTGGACTAACTGAATTTCTAATTCAAAGATGGAAGGCTTCTGGGCACAGTCAAGTACTTGCGAAGTCAGAGTGTGATCGAGATGGGATTGACCACTCCAAGAGTTGGAGAAGAATGAGTCGTTGTATTTCAATTTAGCAAAACCTTGGCCAGGATAATCCATCAGATGGATTTGATATTTTGAAATACAATATGGACAACCTGATCAGAGTTTACAGTTGAACTCTGAGGTATCCTATGATCATTTTGATCAAGGAGATGAATTATATGAAAACTATATCCTCATGGGTTCTAAGGATGTTGTTCTATACATTCGACCTATCCGGTCGTCGGGTACCATTGCTAGATGGTCACTTCGATTGGTACAGGAATTTATTTCTGTGCTACCGGTTTAGGTTCGGACCTATGAGGTCACACACATTAGAGTTCATGATCCGATCGGATGGTTGATCAACGATTAAGAATCATTCTAGGGTTAAATGATCAATACGATTGACATTTAACCCAGTGCAAGTATTGCAGGAGGATCGATTAGCAATTTGATTGCTAATTGGCTTAATTTGATTAAGCCAATGAGCTGAGATTAAGTCTAATTAAATATGATTTAATTAGATTTATTTTGGGCTTGATTGGATCAAGTCCAATTAGTTTATTGGATAAGCCAAGTGCAAGGAAAAACTAGTCCTAGTTCAACTAGGACTTGGGTCAATCTAATTTCTAATTTGATTAGAAAATTAAATCAGATTTAAATCTAATTTAATCTGATTAAATTAGGTTCTTAATTGGGTTAAGACCTATTTTAATTAGGTTGATGTAATTTTGGTTTGATTTGGTTTGGAAAACCAAATTAAAACAAGACATAAGATAGAATCCTAGTAAGACTAGGATTCCACCTTGCGCCACATAAGCCTTCCCCACGCCCTCTCTCTTATTCAACGCCAATCTCCACTTATTTTGTGTGACAAAAGCCCTCTCCCAGGTCTCTTCCACATTCACAAAAGGTTTTCTCTCTTCTTTCTTACATGGAAGGTGGTTTGGATCAAATCAAAAAGGAATAAGTTTGGATTTCGAATTCTATGAGATAGAGTTTTAGAAATCCAAAACTCTTTCAATTTTGCATCGAATTTATCCAAATTTTTTTTGATTTTTTTATGGATTTTAGGGTATATATTTTGCACCCTTTGCTGGTGATCCATGCATAAAAATATGGACGAGGTGCTCAAGAGTTGGGCGCCCCTTAACTTGCCATGTTTGGATAAGCCTTGACTAGGTATTTGACCTAGACAAGGACTCTATCATATCTCTCTATATAAAATAAGTTTCTTTATAAAATTTTAGAAGATGATAGAGATTTGAGAGAACTTTTCGCCATACAAAAATTATAGAGAAAGACCTTTGGGTTGTAGAGATATAAAAGATGCAAGTTAGGGTGTCTAGAGAGAAAAATGTGAAGAAGAAGAGGGTCTTCTTCTAGGTTTTTTGTTTTCATATCTTTCCTCCCTCCATCTTGAGTTTTCTGAGAGCATCTCAGATCTGAAACTCCTCCTTTTACTTTCCATCTTTGGAAGAGTCCAAATCAAGAAGGAGGCACCTGATCAACCATCAAAGAAGGATCAGCGCAGTACTAGCATACTGTGCTGATTTCCTGAAGCTGGACTTCTGATCGAGATTCGTGGGCTCGTGTGGATGACTCCTAGAGGTCGGACATGTGTGCGGCTTGCAACATCATCCTTAAGCCTAGATCAGTGAGGTTAGAGAGTCTAACTTGCAAGGTAATAGATCTGATCTATTGTTTAATACATACATTAGATGTGGTATAGAAACATGTTGATATGATCAACATGTAGTTCATTCTATATTTATATATTTTAATTTCTAATTTAATGCTATGTAATAATCATGTAATAGAATCTTAGATCTAGGGATTCTCTAATTTTAAAAAATAAATTTTGATTTATTTTAGTCTTCCGCTGTATGATCTTGAAAAAGTTTTAAGATCTAACCCTAAAACCCTAGATCTGGTTCCCACAATTGGTATCAGAGCCTAAGTTCTTTATTACATGATTATTTATACATGCTTAGATTATTTCTTAGATTAGATCTAATTTATAATCTGATTATTAAATCTGAAATTAAAATTTTAGATCAATCACAAACTGCAAGGTTGTCCTACTGTAAGGTTTACCCCTTACAGTGCAAAGGTTGTCCTAGTTTGTGTAGATCTATCTTTAATCATAAATTTGTTAGATATGATCTAGATTAAATTTATGATTTATTAGATTTAAAAGATGTTTAAATCTGAAATAAAATCTCTTTGTTAATAATTTTTGTGCAAAAAAATTGTTTAAAGTTGAAATTGTTTCAATTACATGAACCTGTTTAGATTAGATCTAAAGTAGTTTCATGTTTATTTCACTTGTATCTTGATTATGAATCAAACATGCAATATGATTGGTAGAATCATATTGTAAAATTATTTTATAAATATGAAAATTATTTTTTGAAAAGCCAAACCCAACCCTCAGCCCAAAACTTAATTAAGAATTAAGAAGTTGTTTGATTAGGTTCTAGGATTGTGAATTGAAGAACCTAAGACACAAATCATAACACATTGGGTTAATGGGTTAGTGGGAATTAGGTCCATTAATTGGGTTAGACCTATGGTTAGATTAAAGATGGACTTAATTAGAGAATTGACTAAATCTAATCAATTGTTGTCTTAGATTAGGTCAACGATTCTCTAGATCAATTACAATAGTTGTAGTTGGTCAAGTCCATGTCTTTAACGAGAACCAAATGGACTTGATTCTTGGCTAAGCGGTCTAGCACGAACTGTTAGGTTGATCTAATCAAAACTAATTAAATCAGTTGGTGTCTAAGGTAAACCAGACCGGTGGTTTTTAATTGGGAGCCCGCTTACCTGGCCATTTCTGATGGTGTCTAAGGCAAGCTTTGGCAGACCCTCCCACTGATCGAACTTACCTGGCCTCTTGGTGAAATTATGTTTTGATCGGATCACTTGACTATTCGAGCTGACCCATGTTAGCTAGGTAAATCAGTGTGACTGATTTAGGTGCTCCTAGACCAGCCCTTTTAATGGTCTCCCTTAAACTGACTTGGTGAAGCCAGTGGGAGGATCATGATAAGCTGGTTCATCTGACCTCATCCTCTATATTATTTAAATCCTCTAAAATTATTAGTTTTTAAAATGATAAAGTTATGGAGATAACTGAGTCATAGCCTCTCATTAAGGTGTTTGATAATGAGTCCATTAACTCAATAATCATTGCAGACCCAAAGGCCTGGTTCTTGTTGACTAATGGAATTATAACTCATCATATGATGACTTGGAAGTGTCTCTCTAATGGTGGTTAGGTGAGCCAACCAAAGTTGGGCTTAATCATTCATTGGTTAGATACACCAAGTATGATCATGTTAATGGTTGGACCTAACCGGATCCTTACAGTGGAGGCCAAAGCCTATTGATTAGGTTTCTGGGGCAAAATTGAAATTACTAGAAATTATTTAGAGAAACAATTGGTTATGAACCTACCCTTAGATGTACATGGGTTGACCAACCAAAGTTGGGCTTGTGTGCAGTCTAAGTGGATTCTAGTACCCGCTAAGGAATTAGGGTAATTTCTCGAGTTGGAGGTAGAGGCTACCAATTTGAATAAAATAATGGGAGAAACCTTTTGATTAAAGTCCAAATCTTTAGGTTTAATGAATCAATTACTAATTAGGCTATGGTTCTCCTTTGTGCAAATATGGCCACTTCCCTATCGCTCCGATCATTGTTGGACAATGATAAGTTGGTGGGACCCAACTTCGGTAGCTGGTACAGAAAGTTGAAGATAGTCCTGGAGCATGAACAGATCCTATATGTGATAATGGATCCTGTACCTGAGGAGCCAGCTGTCAATGCACGTGGAACAGTCAGAGACACTTACCAGAAGTGGCTCAGTGATCGGACCACGGTGCACTGTATCATGCTGGCTGCTATGAGCGATGAGTTTAGTCGCAGATTCGAGATGGCTCAGCCAAAGGACATGCTTCAAGTGTTGGAGGATGCCTTTGGCACACCCGATGACGTGGAGAGGCACAAGACTAGTTGTGCCATCTTCAACGCCAAAATGCAGGTTGGTGCCTCTATCACTGATCATGTATTGTATATGATCGAGCTGATAGAATGATTGAGCAAGCTCGGCTTTTCCTTGCATGAACAACTTGGGAAAGATGCAATACTGAACTCGCTGCCCAAGTCTTATCTCCCATTCCTCACTCATTATAGAATGACAAAGCCTGAAGTAAACTACCATGGGTTACTGAGGTTGCTTCAGAACTTTGAGAAGGATCACCAACTCCTCAAAGAGTCGGTGAACTCAGTGGGAGGTCCATCTTCTGCTTCTCGACCCTTTGAGAAAGGAAAGAAGAACAAGAAGAAGAAAGTGAAGAAGGTGCAAGTTCAGGCTGGGACATCAGTACAGAGCCAGACCAAAAAGATCAAGCCTGATAAGAGTCTATTCAACTGGCAAGCACCCTAGATTAGATAGTGTGTCAGATATCTACGTATGGCACTGTAGGCTAGGTCATATAAACAAGAACAGAATAAATAGGTTGACTCAAGAGGAAATCCTCAAAGTCAGTGATTGTGAATCACTTCCATCCTGTGAGTCCTGTCTTCTTGGTAAAATGACCAAGTCACCTTTTACTGGAAAAGGTGAGAGAGCTACTAAGCTCTTGGGCCTAGTACATACTGATGTATGCGGGCCCATGAGCACCAGTGCTAAAGGTGGATATTTCTACTTCATAACTTTCATGGATGACCTATCCCGATATGAATATATCTATCTGATGAAACATAAGTTGGATTCATTTGAAATGTTCAAATGATTCCGAAGTGAAGTAGAAAAATAAACTGGAAAGAGTATTAAAACTCTTCGATCTGATCGAGGAGGAGAATACCTTTCTAGTGAATTTCTCACATATCTAGGAGAGAATGAGATTCTCTCCCAATGGACTCCTCCAGGAACACCACAGCATAATGGTGTGTCTGAAAGGAGGAATCGTACTCTGTTAGACATGGTCCGATCCATGATGAGTTTTGCTAGCTTGCCGATATCCTTCTAGGGATATGCACTCGAATCGGCCTGTTATCTATTAAATAAGGTTTCAAGTAAGTCTGTAATTAAGACTCTATATGAGATATGGACAGGGCGTAAGCCAGTACTTTCACACCTTATGGTACGTAAGCCAGTACTTTCATACCTTAGGGTCTGGGGGTGCTCGGCCTATGTCAAACGATTAGTCACAGACAAACTTGGACCTAGATCTGATAATTACTCATTCATAGGGTACCCCAAAAAGACAAAAGGATATTTTTTCTACCATGCGGATGAACAAAAGGTGTTCGTCAGCCTTAAGGCAATCTTTTTAGAAAAGGAGTTCCTTGATGAAGGAACCGTTGCCTCTAAGGTTAAACTTGATGAAGTTCAACAGGTAGAAGGACCGACACCAATAGCTGAACCTGAGTCGGATATGATTAGATCAGATCCGGAGCCCAATATATCTGCACCATTAAGGCGATCTGGTAGAGTACCGCGTCAGCCGGACAGATACTACGGTTTCTTGGTCCGGGATGGTGATCCTATCGAACTTGATGAGAATAATGAGGATCTGATCACCTATATGGATGCAATGCAGAGACCTGATTCCGAAAAATGGTTTGAAGCCATGAAATCCGAAATGGAGTCCATGAAGGTCAACGATGTATGGACATTGGTTGACCCACCTGAAGGGGTTAAACCCATTGGGTGTGAATGGGATCTCGTCAACATTATGGTATTGACTATGACGAGACATTTTCTCCTGTGGCAATTTTCAAATCCATTCGGATAATGCTTGCAATAGCTGCCCATCTGGATTATGAAATCTGGCAGATGGATGTAAAGACAGCTTTCTTGAATGGAGAGCTGACTGAAGAGGTGTATATGATACAACCTGAGGGGTTTACATCCACAGATGAGTCCAAGGTGTGCAAGCTTCAGAGATCCATTTATGGACTGAAGCAAGCTTCTCAGAGTTGGAACATGCATTTTGATAAGATGATCAAAACGTATGGCTTCATTAAGAATGGAGAAGAGCCTGCATCTATAAATGGGCAAATGGTCTAGTTGTGGTATTCCTTATCTTGTACGTGCATGACATTCTCTTAATCGGGAATGACATCCCCGCACTACAGGGAATAAAAGTTTGGTTGTCATCACAGTTCTCCATGAAGAACTTGGGTGAAGCATCCTACATTCTAGCGATGAAGATCTATAGGGATAGATCTAAAAGGATGCTTGGATTATCCCAGTCCATGTACATAGACACTGTGCTGAAGAGGTTCAGCATGGAGAATTCCAAGAAGGGCTATCTACTGATAGGCCATGGAATTTCTCTTTCTAAGAAGGATTGTCCGATAACTCCTGAAGAGAGAGAGCGTATGAGTAGAGTCCCATATGCTTCAGCCGTGGGATCTATCATGTACGCCATGACATGTACAAGACCTGATGTGGCATACTCACTAGGAGTAGTGAGTAGATACCAATCTGATCCTGGAGAAAATCACTGAAAAGTGGTTAAAGCCATCCTTAAGTATTTGAGAAATACTAAGGACCAATGGTTGGTTTATGGTGAGTCAGATTTGAAACTTATGGGGTTCACAGACTCTAGCTTCCAATCTGACCATGATGACAGCAGGAGCGTGTCGGGTTATATCTTTACTCTGAATGGTGGAGCCATCTACTGGAAGAGTTCCAAGCAACATACTGTGGCGGACTCTGTTTGTAAAGTGAAATACATCGCAACATCGGATGCCGTGAAGGAAGCTGTGTGGCTAAGAAAATTCATCAACGAGGTCGGAGTAGCACCCTCCCTCGATGGTCCAGTCCTGCTCTACTATGACAGCACTGGTGCCATAGCTCAGGTGAAGGAACCCAAAGCACATCAGCGGACGAAGCACATCTTACACCGCATCCATCTGGTCTGAGAGATCGTGGATCGAGGTGACTTCGACCTTCAGAAGATCGACGGATAGGAGAACCTAGCCGACCCCTTCACTAAAGCCCTAGCGATAAAGGAGTTCGACAATCACAAGTCGAAGTGGGTATTAGATACTGTGCCGAGTGGCTTTAGGACAAGTGGGAGTTGTTGGAAAATGTGTCCCAAAAAGCCAATCGTCAAGCTGTTGACGGTTGAGCAACCAAATATTGTAATTGATTTGTTAATAAATAAAATATATTTGGCATCTTTATCATAAGCTTTCATCTTCTAATGAACTCCGTTGTTATGATGAAGTCCTTAGGACTATTTAAGTTCGATAAAGAGAGGATTTATCGATTAGTCCTTAAAACTGTTTACGACCAAATGATAGGTTGTTAATAAGGACGACAGCTTCTATCGAGCATAGGTCACTGTAGGCCATATGGGTTGGTTGTTCTCTTAACCAAAGAGTGTGGAGACATCGGTATGGCATACAGGTGAGATGTAAGGGTACATCATCATTGAACGTTACCAACTCCAGAGTATTCTGTTGTCGAGAATGTCTCTGATGGGATATAGGTATAAGTGTCCCTTAGACCTGAGATCGCCTCAGTGACTTGCAAGCAACTCACTGTGCTTTGGTACTGGACTAACTGAATTTTTAATTCAGAGACGAAAGGCTTCTGGGCACAGTCAAGTACTTGCGAAGTCAGAGTGTGATCGAGATGGGATTGACCACTCCAAAAGTTGGAGAAGAATGAGTCGCTGTATTTCAATTTAGCAAAACCTTGGCCAGGGTAATCCATCAGATGGATTTGATATTTTGAAATACAATATGGACAACCTGATTAGAGTTGACAGTTGAACTCTAGGGTATCCTATGATCATTTTGGTCAAGGGGATGAATTATATGAAAACTATATCCGCATGGGTTCTAAGGATGTTGTTCTATACATTCGACCTATCCGGTCGTTGGGTACCATTGCTAGATGGTCACTTCGATTGGTACAAAAATTTATTTCTGTGCTACCAGCTTAGGTTCAGACCTATGAGGTCACACACATTAGAGTTCATGATCCGATCGGATGGTTGATCAACGATTAAGAATCGTTCTAGGGTTAAATGATCAATACGATTGACATTTAACCCAGTGCAAGTATTGCAGGAGGATCGATTAGCAATTCGATTGCTAATTGGCTTAATTTGATTAAGACAATGGGTTGAGATTAAGTCTAATTAAATATGATTTAATTAGATTTATTTTGGGCTTGATTGGATCAAGTCCAATTGGTTTATTGGATAAGCCAAGTGCAAGGAAAAACTAGTCCTAGTTCAACTAGGACTTGGGTCAATCTAATTTCTAATTTGATTAAAAAATTAAATCAGATTTAAATCTAATTTAATCTAATTAAATTAGGTTCTTAATTGGGTTAAGACCTATTTTAATTAGGTTGATCTAATTTTAGTTTGATTTGGTTTGGGAAACCAAATTAAAACAAGACATAAGATAGAATCCTAGTAAGACTAGGATTCCACCTTGCGCCACATAAGCCTTCCCCACTCCCTCTCTCTTATTCAATGCCAAT
The DNA here is from genome assembly GCF_000442705.2 of Elaeis guineensis. Classification (NCBI taxonomy): domain Eukaryota; kingdom Viridiplantae; phylum Streptophyta; class Magnoliopsida; order Arecales; family Arecaceae; genus Elaeis; species Elaeis guineensis. Next base: position 74,901,922 of record NC_026000.2, read on the forward strand.
CTCCACTTATTTTGTGTGACAAAAACCCTCTCCCAGGTCTCTCCCACGTTCACAAAAGGTTTTCTCTCTTCTTTCTTACATGGAAGGTGGTTTGGATCAAATCAAAAAGGAATAAGTTTGGATTTCGAATTCTATAAGATAGAGTTTTAGAAATCCAAAACTCTTTCAATTTTGCACCGAATTTATCCAAATTTTTTTTGAAATTTTCATGGCTTTTAGGGTACACATTGTGCACCCTTTTCTGGTGATCCATGTATAAAAATATGGAGTAGGTGCTCAAGAGTTGGGTGCCCCTTAACTTGCCATGTTTGGATAAGCCTTGACTAGGTATTTGACCTAGACAAGGACTCTATTATATCTCTCTTTATAAAATGAGTTTCTTCATAAAATTTTAGGAGATGATAGAGATTTGAGATACCTTTGTGCCATCCAAAAATTAGAGAGAAATACCTTTGGGTCGTGGAGATATAAAAGATGCAAGTTAGAGTGTCTAGAGAGAAAAATGTGAAGAAGAAGAGGGTCTTCTTCTAGGTTTTTTGTTTTCATATCTTTTCTCCCTCCATCTTGAGTTTCCTGAGAGCATCTCAGATCTGAAACTCCTCCTTTTACTTTCCATATTTGGAAGAGTCCAAATCAAGAAGAAGGAGGCACCTGATCAACCATCAAAGAAGGATCAGCGCAGTACTAGCATACTGTGCTGATTTCCTGAAGCAGGACTTCTGATCGAGATTCGTGGGCTCGTGTGGATGACTCCTAGAGGCCAGACGTATGTGTGGCTTGCAACATCATCCTTAAGCCTGGATCAGAGAGGTTAGAGCGTCTAACTTGCAAGGTAATAGATCTGATCTATTATTTAATACATACATTAGATGTGGTATAGAAACATGTTGATATGATCAACATGTAGTTCATTCTATATTTATATATTTTAATTTCTAATTTAATACTATGTAATAATCATGTAATAGGATCTTAGATCTAGGGATTCTCTGGTTTTAAAAAATAAATTTTGATTTATTTTAGTCTTTCGCTGTATGATCTTGAAAAAGTTTCAAGATCTAACCCTGAAATCCTAGATCTGGTTCCCACACAAGTCCTGGCAAGATACTGCTATAACATAATCCTACAAAGAAATGGTCAGTCTGACCCCTGTCCGGTTGATGGATTGGACACCCGCGATGACCTTGCTGAAGAACGGGGTGAGCCAATTGAAGATCTTGTCTCAATTCCTTTGAACAATGGGAATGAAGAGCATGTGGTGAAGATCGGCTCCAACTTGAGAGAAGAGGTACGGACACAGCTCATCAATTTCCTACAAAAGAATGCAGATATTTTCGCTTGGGTTCCGACGGACATGCCAGGGATTGATGCAGAAGTCATGGAGCACCGCCTGGCTGTTGATCCCAAACATCGACTGACGAAGGAAAAAATCCAAAGTCATGCACCGAAAAGGCAAATGGCAATAGCTGAGGAAGTTGATAAACTCCTGAAAGCCGAGTTCATCAGAGAAGTCAACTACTCGAACTGGGTCTCCAATGTGGTTCTCATCAAGAAGGCAACGGCAAGTGGAGGATGTGTATAGACTTCAAAAAGCTAAACAAAGCCTGCCCGAAGGATAGTTACCCTCTGCCCAGAATTGACCAATTAGTGGATGCAACATCGGGCTACGAGCTTCTCACTTTCATGGATGCATTCTCTGGCTACAATCAAATCAGGATGGCACCAGAGGATGAAGAAAAAATTACTTTTATTACTAACCGTTGTCTTTATTGTTACAGGGTCATGCCTTTTGGCCTCAAAAATGCAGGGGTGACCTATCAACGGCTAGTGAATAAGATCTTCAAAGAGCAGATCGGCCACAACATGGAGGTCTACATGGACGATATGCTTGTAAAAAGTAAATCCATAATGAACCATGTCGCCGACCTTGAAGAGACCTTCAGCGTCCTCCGAAAATATAAGATGAAGCTGAACCCGGCCAAGTGCACTTTTGGAGTAACCTCAGAGAAATTCTTGAGCTTCATGGTATCGGGGTGCGGAATCGAAGCAAATCCAGAAAAGATTCGTGCCATCTGGGAAATAACCACTCTGAAGTCAATAAAGGAAGTTCAGCGCCTTATTGGGAGAGTAGCAGCTCTGAATCGCTTCATCGCAAGGTCGACCGAATGATGCCTACCTTTCTTTCAGACTCTCAAGTAGCTGAAGAACTTCTGTTGGACCACTGAATGTCAGTAAGCATTCAAAGAATTAAAGAGCTATCTCAGCTCACCTCCGCTATTGGCAAAGCCCGAACCTGGAGAGGAGTTGTTCCTGTACCTGGCGGTCTCCCCTATCGCTCTCGCAGCAGTTCTGGTTAAGAAAAAAGTAAAAATTCAACGGCCAATCTACTACATAAGTCAAGTATTGAGAGATGCCGAAACCAGGTATACTAAGTTAGAGAAACTAACTTACGCCTTGTTGATTGCAGCTCGAAGGCTCCGCCCTTACTTTCAAGGGCACACCATAACACCGCTCACCGACCAGCCGATTAAGGCGGTTCTGCATCGAGTGGATGCTTTCGGAAGAATAGCAAAATGACAGTTGAGCTCACAGAATTCGATATCAACTATCAACCTCGGCTGATGATTAAAGCCCAGATATTAGCAGACTTCATAGTGGAGTGCACTATTCTGGAAGAGCCGAACTTGAACGAGGTGAAGCTGACAACTTAGGGCTTCAGTTGAACTCCCCTGAAGAAAGAACAGATCTTCCTGATGGTTTTTGGGCCCTCTACGTGGATGGTTCCTCCAACATGTCAGGCACAAGCGCGGGCCTGATCTTGGTCAATCCAGAAGGAATTATTGTGGAGTACATACTACGCTTCGAATTTCCTATGACAAATAACAGAGCAGAATATGAAGCTCTGATTACAGGATTGAGGATCGCCAAAGAGTTAGAAGTAGATTGGCTGCAAGTCTACAGTGACTCCCAATTGGTGGTGGGACAAGTCAGCGAAAACTATGAAGCTCGGGAGGACAATATGACCAAGTATCTCGAAAAGGTAAAAGAGATTATCCCTGCCTTCGACAGCTTTGACATCAAGCAGATTCCAAGAGCAGAAAATACCAAGGCCGACCTTATCTCCAAGTTGGCTACACTGGCTCCGGCTGAACTGCCCAAGGAAGTCTTCTTCGAAGTTCTGAAGTGCCCAAGTATGAAAGAACCGTAGCTTGTGATGAAGATCAGCCATGAACCCAGCTGGATTGACCCACTGGTTGCATACCTCAAGGACGGGGTTCTTCCTCCTGATGCAAAAGAAGCTTGGAAGCTTAGGAACCAGGCCTCCTGATATATTCTTTATGAAGGCAAGCTGTACAAGAGGTTGTACTCTTTGCCCCTCCTGAAATATCTCCGACCTTCTGAAGCTGACTTCACCTTGTGGGAGGTACATGAGGGAGTCTGTGGAAGTCACCTGGGGGCCAGATCTTTATCCCACAAACTGCTTCGACAAGGCTATTACTGGCCTACCATGTACCACGACTCCATCAAATATGTCAGAAGGTGTGATCGGTGTCAGAGATATGCAAATATCCAAAGGCAACCCGCCTTCGAACTTACACCCTTGAGTGCCCCATGGCCATTTTCACAATGGGAGATAGATATCCTTGGACCTTTTCCCATGGCATCCGGGCAGCGAAAGTTTCTCCTGGTGGCAATTGACTACTTCACTAAGTAGATCGAAGCTGAACTTTGGGAAAAATCACAGAAGCTAAGGTACAGGACTTCGTCTGGAAGTCAATTATCTGTAGGTTCGGCTTATCCAGAACTCTCATTACTGATAATGGGCGATAATTTGTTAGAGCAAAGTTTGCTGAATTTTGTGAGGACTTAAACATCTTCCATAACTTCATGTTAGTAGCCCATCCGCAAGCAAACGGTGAAGCCGAGGTTACTAACAAGACTCTATTGCAAGGAATCAAGGTGAGACTTGAAAAAGTAAAGGGAACTTGGGCAGATGAGCTTTATCATATGTTGTGGGCATACCGAACTATCCAAAGACTGCCCACAGGGAAGACCCCCTTTGCCTTAGCCTTCGAAATAGAAGCCGTGATCCCGATCGAACTCAAGCTTCTGTCGGTGCGAGTTGTGGCATTCAACGAGCAGCACAACTCAAAGGATCTCAAGGCCAACCTCGACTTGTTAGAAGAAAAGTGGGAGATAGCTCAAGTTCGGATGGCCGCCTGCAAGCAGAAAGTGGCCCGCTACTACAACTCCTGGGTCAAGAGCAAGGCCTTTAGAGTGGGGGACTTAGTACTTCGGTGAGCCACTGTTTCACAACCTCAGAATCAAGAAAAACTTGCCCCTAACTGGGAAGGCCCGTATAAAGTCAGGGAGGTGGTTCGGTCCGGAACATACTATCTAAAAGAGCTCGGAGGAGTAGACCTTCCGAGACCATGGAATTTGAAAAATCTACGAATGTATTACCGATAACTTTGCCTTAAATAAAAGTTTCATATTCGTATATCTTTTCTTTTGGTATGAGCTTATAACGACAGGGAGTAACTCCTTCAAACAATCAAAATTAAGCGTGTCAGGAACAAGAGAAAAACCTCATCTTGACACAAACGAAGGCTCAATTATTTAGAGACCGGATGGGGGGAGAGGCCCTTGCAACGGTCCTAATGCGCCCCCACAGCCATGATAGGAACAGAAGGAGAACCTCATCCTAACATGAGCAAAGTTGAAGGTCCGATTATTTAGAGAACGGATGGGGGAAGAGGCTCTTGCAACGACCCTAATGTGCCCCCACAGCCATGTTAGGAACAGGAGGAGAACCTCATCCTAACATGAGCAAAGTCGAAGGCCCAATTATTTAAAGATTGGATGGGGGGAGAGGCCCTTGCAACGGCCCTAATGCACCCCCACAGCCATGTTAGGAACAGGAGGAGAACCTCGTCCTAACATGAGCAAAGTTGAAGGCCCGATTATTAGAGACCGGATGGGGGGAGAGACCCTTGCAACAGCCCTAATGCACCCCCACAGCCATGTTAGGAACAGGAGGAGAACCTCGTCCTAACATGAGCAAAGTCAAAGAACCAGTTATTTAGAGATCGAATGGGGGGAGAGGCCCTTGCAACGGCCTTTATGCACCCCCACAGCCATGTTAGGAACAGAAGAAGAACCTCGTCCTAACATGAGCAAGGTCAAAGGCTCGGTTATCCAAAGATCGGATGGGGAGAGAGGCCCTTGCAACGGTCCTTATGTAACCCCACAGCCCTATTAAGAACAGGAGGAAGACCTCATCCTAACATGAGCTAAAATTGATTGTGTCAGGAACAAGAGGAGAACCTCATCCTGACACAAATGAAGATCTGATCGTTTGAGACTGAATGAGGGAAAAAGCCCCTCAGCAGCCCCTCTACACCCCTACAATACCGTTAGGAGCAGAGTGAAAACCCTCACCCGAACATAAAGAAAGGGGGAGAGAACAAGAAAAGCGACGAGCTACACCAGAGATAAGAAAAAAATGAACTACGTCTAAGACTCAAGGGACCTCATCTCAACGAAGAAGAAAATGTAGGGTTTAGTGTCAAGGCAGAAGCACGGATTTCAAAGTAATTATTATGAAATCATAAAACCAAAACCTAACTCTAAGATCACCTTATCAAAATTTAAACCATATAATATGCATTAATATCATAATATAAGGTATAGAAACATACCTCTTATCGCTAGACCCTAATTTGTGCTCGATCGCCGGTAGTAGTCCGTTAGGGTTTCCACCAGGTGCCCACGTGTTCACCCTCCAACGTTGATCCACATGGGGATTCGATCAACCCACTAGCACCTATTTAAATATTCTCTGCAATTAAATTCTAATTTATCAGAATTTAAATGCAATTTGGGTAGAATCTCCTTTCTTGGCTTTGCAGTCACACTGTTGGACCTTTTCTTGCCTTCCTTTCTTGCTCCTTGTCACGTTAATTTTTATTCCAATTCTCTAAGCCTTTTGGAAGACTTCTTATCCTTTATCAGGACCTTGTCTAGGCTAGAGAAGAAGAATAAAGAGAATTGGACAAGATGAGCCTATTGTAAGAAAGAAGGAAGAGTTTGGAATGAGCGATGACTCCTCGGCGTGCACCCCTATTTATATTGCACGTAGGGGTGCAAACCAAGCATCTCACACCCACTCACACCTCATCTCACACCTCCTCTCAATTTCTCACACTCCATTTGATGAGAAAAAGCCATGTGGACATCAAATTTGGGTTGAAGAGGTGCCTTATTTCAAAAGGACTCTTCGAACTCAACTTACGGTGTTCACATGAGAAGTCGCAATGCTTCTCTTATTGGCACCATCAACCCATGCCTTTGGATTTGGAAGGAAGCCAATCCAATGGCCAAGATTGAGGGTGCCAACTTCAGGAAGGGCGGAAGAGATAAGGGGTGTGGAACAATTCAAAACAACCTTGAGATTTGACTTGGTCCAAAGGGGCGCTTCCAAAGGGTGGTGCATGGCTTCATCCTTATCTCTTCTCCTAACTATTCTATGAGGAGTTTAATACTCAGAAGGACTCTTAGGTGCCTCCTAAGATTTTTTAAGACCTTTTGTATAATAAAAGCTATGGAGAAAAAATAGATAAGACCAAGTTAAGGGGGGCGCCAACTCCATCCATGCGCCATGTGGCACATGCGCATGGATACATCCTTATCTCTTCTCCTAATTCTTCTACGAAGAGTTTAATACTCAGAAGGACTCTTAGGTGCCTCTTAAGATTTCTGAAAACCTTTCATAGAATAAAAGCCATAGAGAGAAATAGATAAGACCAAGTTAAGGGGGGTGCCGACTCCATCCATGCGCCATGTGGCACATGCGCATGGATTTAAATGCACATGCCAAGAGAGAGACTCTTAGGCATGTGGTTCCCTGGTTTTTGGCATCCAACAGTAAGCCCAATCATAATACTTCAAACTCATTTCAAGACCGAATCTAATTTGGCTCAAATTGATTCTAAACTAGCCCAAATCGGAACCCGATTCGAATCCGATTCGAATCTAGATGCTAGGGTTTGCAACATGTGCTAGCATGTTCAACTTGCAAATATGGTTTAATCAAATTAAACCCATGATCAATTCCCTTTGTGTGTGACCCATTAGGTTCCACATCTAGCCAGCAGTGAGTCTGGGTGCAATTTGACCTAATTTGGTTAGAACACAACCGAGCCGATTTAGGTCAAATCAAGCTGACCCGTTTCGATCAATCAGAACAGCTTCTAATTAATGATCGAATTAAACTCTTTAATTTGATCAAACTCATAAAATATGATTGACGTCTAGCAACGTATCATGTCTACCTGAAAGATATAAAATTTTGATAGAAATACCAAAAATACCTTTCAGTGGAGAATTACTGTGCAACTTGATCTTACGATCATCCTGCATCCCGAATATAAGTTTGAGTATGAAAAAATATTAAACCTAATTTTATATTGATATTTCTCTCGATCAGATAATAATGATTCGATTTATGAAATATTAGAAATCATTTTTAATTTTTCATAATGCTCGGATCAAAGTCTTCTTGAATCATTATTCGATCGAAGCAGATAGGATGCGATCTCCTCTTACTAGGAATGATTGTTTCCATATTGACCTACTCACAACCTTCATAAGCAATCCATCATATTCAGAACACCCCGTACATGATTAAATCATGAATGAGTATGATCCAAAATATGGATTCATGCTTATAAGGTTCTATGACAGTCTCAGGTCAAAAGATTTACATGCACAATTCCCACTATGAGAAATATCTGTTGACATGTAGATAAGACTCCATCAGATATTCTTTAATTGGATCAATTCAGTGAACTTATTCTCTAATAAGCACTTACATCCTTATATTAGTGTCATACACAAGTAATTATGAGATCAATTACCTTCTCCACCGAGCATACACAGGATGTACCAGTCTTACCAGAAACATTGATCTCCTACTCAATGTTCCATCGACTAGGAATATTTAAAATTAGGATTTTAAGATTTTAGGTCTCACTGATATGATCACATCATAACCCTAAAATCATATCCCTAATTTATGGGGTTCATCATAATCAAAAATATGACACAGCATATGATGAACTAAATTCCTTTATTTATTTAAAACATCAGTACATGAGTTGGGAGACAAAAGAATATCCATCAAATTACACATTTTGATTGGCTTATAGGGCATATTCTTTTCAATCTCTCACTTACACTAAAGCCAATCTCCCTTATATTTCAACCCCATACAATCAAGGTGGCGATCGAACTATTGCTGTGGTAAAGCTTTAGTGAACAGATCCACTATGTTGTTCTTTGTGTCTACTCGTTCAATAATAACATCTTGTCTTTCAATTATTTCACAAACGAGATGGAAGCATCTCAAAATGTGCTTGAATTTATGGTGAGACCTGGGTTCCTTTGCTTGAGCAACTGCTCCAGTATTATCACAATAAAGTGGTACTGGGTTCTCAATCTCAGGAACAACATCCAATTCAGTGATGAACTTCTTCATCCAGATAGCTTCCTTGGCGGCTTCACTTGCAGCTATGTAGTCTACCTCCATGGTTGAGTCAGCTACAGTCTGTTGCTTAGAACTCTTCCAACTCACTGCTTCACCATTCAAAGTAAAGACATACCCTGAAATGAATTTGCTATCATCTGGGTTTGATTGAAAACTAGAATCAGAGTATCCTTCTAGTTTAAGATCAGATCCACTATATATAAGAAAAATATTCTTAGTCCTTCTTAAGTACTTTAAAATATTTTTCACAGCCTTCCAATGATCCTCTCCTGGATCAGCCTGAAATCTACTGGCTATGCCTAAGGTATAAGCTACATCAGGCCTGGTACATAACATAGCATACATTATTGATCCTACAGTCGAAGCATAAGGAATAGAACTCATTCTATTTCTCTCTTCAGGTGTCTTAGGAGACATCTTCTTAGAGAGATGTATGCCTTGACTCATGGGTAAGTAACTTCTTTTACTCCCATCCATACTGAATCTTTTCAGTATTAAGTCAATGTACTTAGACCGAGATAAGCCTAGCATCCTTTTAGATCTATCTCTATAGATCTTAATTCTAAGTATATAGGATGCTTCTCCCAAGTCCTTCATGAAAAACTTATTAGATAGCCATAACTTGACTAATTGTAATATTGGGATATCATTCCCAATGAGGAGTATGTCATCTACATACAGAACCAAGAAAACTATAGCACTCCCACTAGTCTTCTTGTATACACATGGTTCATCCACATTCTTGATGAAGTCAAACTCTTTGACTGTTACATCAAAGTGGATGTTCCAACTCCTTGAGGCTTGCTTTAATCCATAAATAGATTTCTTAAGCCTGCATACCTGATTTGGTCTGTCATTTGAGACAAAACTCTCTGGCTGTGACATGTAAACCTCCTCTTCTAGAAAACCATTCAAGAAGGCAGTCTTAACATCCATTTGCCATATTTCATAATCATAGTATGCTGCTATTGCAAGCATAATCTAAATAGATTTGAGCATGACAACAGGTGAAAAAGTTTCATCATAATCAATACCCTGTTTTTGCCTGAAACTTTTAGCTACCAATCTAGATTTATAGATTTCTATTTGACCATCTGCTCCAATCTTTTTCTTATAGACCCATTTGCACCCAATAGGGTTTACTCCTTCTGGTGCATCAACCAAAGTCTATACTTTGTTGGTGTACATGGAGTCCATCTCAGATTTTATGGCATCCTGCCATTTGTCTGAGTCCTTACTCATGACAGCTTCCGTATAGGTCAAAGGTTCATCATTCTCAATGACTTGGGCTTCATTATTCTCAATAATGAACCCATACCTTATAGGTACATATCGTACTCTATCTGATCTACGGATAGGAGTTATGTGTTCTGATTCTTCTTTATTTATATAAATATTTGGTTGAGAAATATCTATTTATTTTTTTTGAACTTCATTTATTTCAATATTTCTCCCACTGCCTCTTTCTAGGATAAATTCTTTCTCTATGAAAGTGGCATGCCTACTTACAAATACCTTTTGTTCAATAGGGTGGTAGAATAGATATCTTATACTATCTTTAAGATATCCTACAAACAAATATTTTATCTGCTCTAGCATCTAGCTTATGTCCAAAATTTTTTTTGACATATGCTGAACATCCCCATATCTTAAAATATTTAAGATTGGGTTTCTTACCTCTCCTTATCTCATATGGAGTGCTAGATACAGATTTAGAAGGTACTCTATTCAAGATAATTATTGTGGTCTCTAAAGCATGACCCTAGAAGGAAATAGGCAACTCAGTGAAGCACATCATGGATCGCACCATATTTAATAAGGTACGATTCTTCCTTTCGGCTACATCATTTAATTGTGGCGTATAAGGAGGTGTCCATTCAGAGATAATTTTCTTTACCTTAAGATGGTCTAAAAATTCATTGGATAAGTATTCTCCTCCTCGATCAGATCAAAGGATTTTTATACTTTTTCCAGTTTGTTTTTCGACCATACTTTGATACTCTTTGAATTTATCAAAGGCTTCGGATTTATGTTTCATAAGATACACATATCCAAACCTAGATAAATCATCTGTAAATATAATAAAATAAGAGTATCCACCTCTGGCCTGGGTTGTCATAGGGCCACATACATCTGTATGTACAAGTCCTAACAACTCGTTTGTCCTATCTCCTTGTCCACTAAATGAAGCCTTGGTCATTTTACCCATGAGACATAATTCACAAGTTTCTAATGATTTACAATCATAAGGATCAAAGAACTTTTCTTTGTACAACTTGTTAATCCTGGTCTCACTAATATGACCAAGTTGATAATGCCAAAGTAAGGTATTATTTATATTATCTCTCTTATGTTTTCAATTTTCATCAACATGAAAAATATTATCATTCAAACATAGAGTCAACAAACCATTATCAAAAATACCATGGCAAATTATTTCATTAGAAAAATTAATCGAGCAACCATTGCTCGTTACAAATATTTTATATCCTTATTTTGTCAACAAAGGTACAGATATAATATTTTTAATGATCTTAGGCATGTAATAACAATTTCTTAGTGTTGGTGCAAAAATCCGCCTGCGCCGGAGAAGCTAGAGTTGAGGAAGCCGCGGTCGCCGCCGGGACCTGCAAGGGAAGTCTAAACCGGAGGTGGGGTTGCTCCGGCAAGACCCTCCGACGCTCAAGTCAGTTCTCTGCCTCAACAAGAATGGAGTGCTCGAATGGAGAGTTTAGCAGAGTTTTGAGATAAGGTAAAAGAGCTTAAAGAATAACGTATCTGAGTCCCCCTTTTATAGGCGGGGGAGGCAACGGACTGATGGCGACGTTTGTAACCGCCTGGTAGTGGGCCGCCCATGGTCAGGGGAATTGATTGCGAAATATAATGGAGCAGATACGTGGGCATCACCTCGACCCGCCACGTGGAGTCTGTTACGAGGGGTGGAGCAGCGTCCGTTGTCAGGAGAATCGCATGGTATCCGTCGCAGGAGGTGGAGCAGATTCGTGGCCGTCACTATGGCTTGCCAGGGGATAGTGGAGCTGTGCGGAGTCCGCCACAGGAAGTGGAGCAGGGCGGCTATGGCCACTACGTCTTGTCAGGGAATGATGGTACTGCGCGGAGTCCGCCACAGGAAGTGGAGCAGGGTCGTGGCCATTTTGAGGGCCTGTCAGGAGGCGCGGATCTGTCGACTGGAGCTCGGTAACGGCCGGAGCCCGGTTTCTGTAGGAGTCCTGACGGAGCAGCAGTTGATACTGAGAGCAGAGCCCGGCTCCCGTGGGAGTCCGGGCGGAGCTGCACTTGCTGATGGCGGTGGAGCCCGGCTCCCGTAGGAGTCCGGGCAGAGCTGCACTGTAAACAAGGTTAAGGGTGAAATTCGGCTCTGATAGGAGTCCGGATTGAGCTTACCAGCCGCCGATACTGAGAGCGGAGCCCGGCTCCCGTGGGAGTCCGGGCAGAGCTGCGCTGATGTCGACAGTGGAGCTCGGCTCCCGTAGGAGTCCGGGCTGAGCTGCACTGTAAACAAAGTTAAGGGTGAAATCTGGCTCTGATAGGAGTCCGAATTGAGCTTACCAGCCGTCGATACTGAGAGCGGAGCCCGGCTCCCGTGGGAGTCCAGGCGGAGCTGCGCTGATGTCGACAGTGGAGCTCAGCTCCCGTAGGAGTCCGGGCGGAGCTGCACTTGCTGATGGTGGTGGAGCCCGGCTCCGTAGGAGTCCGGCGGAGCTGCACTTGCTGATGGTGGTGGAGCCCGCTCCCGTAGGAGTCCGGGCGGAGCTGCACTGTAAACAAAGTTAAGGGTGAAATCCGGCTCTGATAGGAGTCCGGATTGAGCTTACCAGCCGTCGATACTGAGAGCGGAGCACGGCTTCCGTAGGAGTCTGGGCGGAGCTGCGCTGGTGTCGACAGTGGAGCTCGGCTCCCGTAGGAGTCCGGGCAGAGCTGCACTTGCTGATGGCGGTGGAGCCCGGCTCCCGTAGGAGTCCGGGCGGAGCTGCACTGTAAACAAAATTAAGGGTGAAATCCGGCTCTGATAGGAGTCCGGATTGAGCTTACCAGCCGCCGATACTGAGAGCGGAGCCCGGCTCCCGTGGGAGTCCGGGCGGAGCTGCGCTGATGTCGACAGTGGAGCTCGGCTCCCGTAGGAGTCCGGATGGGGCTGCACTTGCTGATGGCGGTGGGGCCCGGCTCCCGTAGGAGTCCGGGCGGAGCTGCACTGTAAACAAAGTTAAGGGTGAAATCCGGCTCTGATAGGAGTCCGGATTGAGCTTACCAGCCGCCGATACTGAGAGCGGAGCCCGACTCCCGTGGGAGTCCGGGCGGAGCTGCGCTGATGTCGACAGTGGAGCTCGACTCCCGTAGAAGTCCGAGCGGAGCTGCACTTGCTTATGACAGTGGAGCTCGGCTCCCGTAGGAGTCCGGGCGGAGCTGCACTTGCTGATGGCGGCGGAGCCCGGCTCCTGTAGGAGTCCGGGCGGAGCTGCACTCGCTGATGGCGGTGGAGCCCGGCTCCCGTAGGAGTCCGGGCGGAGCTGCACTTGCTGGGGGCGGTGGAGCCCGGCTCCCGTAGGAGTCCGGCGGAGCTGCACTCGCTGATGGCGGTGGAGCCCGGCTCCCGTAGGAGTCCGGACGGAGCTGCCGTGGGTTCCGGCTGTGGGTATTTTATACCCAACACCAGTCCCCCTACATCCGAGTTTTGAATTTCAAACGAAGGAAGTACACAGAAGTACAGCCGAAACCGTCCATTCGAATCCCGCGCCCCGCCGCTCCCAGATATTTTGGCATTAAATGAGCGCGTGCCAGAGTCTTTTCGAATTGGGGCGGTACGAGAGGATGCTTCGAAGACCCCGCAGGTACGCTGGCCTAGGTACGGCGTAATTATGACCCTGCCAACTGCCAGCCGCCTGCCACGGGGAGTGGGACACGCGTCGGATGCGGACTGGCCTGGGGGGATTCGAGATCATTATGGCGCCGGATCTCAGGGCCTATTTAAACCCGTCCTCCCCCTTCAGGCGCCCCACTCCGTTTCTGATTTCTTGCTGGCGTCTGTCATCTCCCTGAGAGTCCGCTCTAACGAACGCCCTCTCGAGCCGTAGGCGCCTTCCGTTTCTCGCTCCCCAGGCCTCCAGAGCAAGATAGGTTAGTGCCCACCTTCTTCTTCTTACCGCCTAGGGTCCTCTCCTCCTTTCACTTTTGTATTTTCTCCTGAGTTGACCTCCGGTGTCTCCCTCCCCTCTCGTCTTGCTTTTATAGGGTCCTTTAGGTTCTCCCCCAAAGAAAAATGTCTTCCGATTCTTCTGCCCCCGCAAGTTCTGGGAGTTCTTCTGCTTCAAACCCCCAGGCCCCTGTCTCTATGGATGAACCCGCGTTCGGGGCAGGGCCTCGCCCGGTTTTCGCATCGGGCGCCATTCCTTGTTCGTCGACTCCGGACGAACTTCTCCTGATAAGGGCTCGGTACGGGGTCCCTTCAGAGTACGACCTGGAGCTTCCTGGCCCCTCTGACCGGGCCAGCGCTCCCCCTCCTGGTCGCTTTTGTTTGTACCAGGAGGCATTCCGTGCCGGACTCCGGCTTCCGCTTCCTGCCTTTGTTGCCACCTTCTTTCGTTTCTTAGACATTTCTCTCGCCTCTGTCGCCCCGAATTCCTTTAGGTTTTTGATAGGGTTTCTCTCTCTCTGTCACATAGCCGAGGTCCAGCCTTCCCTCTCCCTGTTCAGACATTTCTACACCTTCAAATGCCATCCTTCAGCGAAGGACTGGTGGTACTTCTCCCCCCAGTTCGGTAAGAAGGGGTTGCTGAAGGGCGCCCCTTCTTCGATTTACAATTGGAAGGGAAAATTTCTCTTCATTTACGGTCCGACCCTGGAACTGGGCCTGCCCCCTTGGGGGTCTCTGAGGGATTCCGTCCGCCGGGCTCCCAGCCTGGGAGAGGACGACCTTCAGGCCGCCCAGAAGCTCCTGAGTTACCCCGCTCCTTCTCTTCTGAACCTACTGAGGGAGCAGCTTCTTTTCAACATCGGCCTGAGCCCTCAGGATCCAGCAAGTATATATCTTTCCTTTCTTGTCTTCTTCTTCTCTCTCTTTCTTTCTCTCCTCTTTTTCCTTTCTTCTTCTCTTTTTTTTTTTTTTTTTTTTTTTTTTTTTTTTGACTCTGGACTGATCGATGTCGCTTTTTCCTTCTTCCTTTCTTTTCTTTTTTTTTTTTTTTTTTTTTTTTTTTTAGCAATGGACGCGAAGCCACACGGATGCTCGCCAAGGCCATGAGAGCCCAGAAAAGGAAGGGCGCGATGACTTCTGGCTCGGCGAAGAGGGCCAGGGTGGAGGAGACGAGCTTGGTCGCCCCCGCCCAGGCGACCCCGGCAATCGACATTCCTTCGGATGCCGAGCCAGCGGCCCCCCGGGCCCCCTCAAGGAGCCCGCCGACCGGGGTCCCCATTCCGGAGGTCCGCCCCGCGGAGGCGCCCGCCGCGGGGAGGAGGAGAAAATCGATGGCCCGCCGCCGAGCAGTCACCGAACTGCTGCAGACGAGTCCGTCTGCTCCGAGGGGGGATCGGAGAACCCCTTCAACGACAAGGCTCTGATTCATTCGGCTGCTCGATGGTTGCATTCTGTCCGATGTCGTGGAGAGGATCGACCGTGCCGATCCCGAACAGCGGGCCTGGACACCTTGGGGTCCTTCTTGAGGTAAGCGGATTTTTACTGGCACAGTTGCTCGGTCTTCGTTGTGATTCTC